>NW_010972577.1:577395-722849 GCF_000737465.1 Haliaeetus leucocephalus
TGGAGGACTGTCTCCCGTGGGGGGGACCCCACGTTGGAGCAGGGGAAGAGCGTGATGAGCCCTCGCCCTGAGGAGGTGAAGCGGCAGAAAATAACATGTGATGACCGTAAACCCCATCCCTGTCCCCCTTGTGCCGCTGGGGGGGCTTGTGCCACTGGGGGGGCTTGGTGGAGAAATCCGGGAGTGAAGTTGTGCCCGGGAAGAAGGGAGGGGTGGAGGGAAGGTGTTCTGAGATTTCGTTTTATTTCTCATTTACCTTACTCTGGCTGATTTGTAATAAAAAGTGAGCTAATTTTCCCTAAGCTGAGTCTGTTTTGCCCGTGATGGTAATTAGTGAATGATCTCTCCTGTCCTTATCTCGACCCGCAAGCTTTTTGTTATATTTTTCTCTCCCCTGTCCAGCTGAGGATGAGGGAGTGATAGAACGGCTTTGGTGGGCACCTGGCGTCCAGCCAGGGTCAACCCATCACATATACGGACAGATTAAACACAAGGTGTAGAAAACTGAACACAAGGCGGAACACAGAGAAGGCAAGCCACCAGCAGACCTGACGTGGCAACCAGCTGGTGTGAGAGCCACAGCCTCCCAGCCACAAAATTAGACAAATTCCCACAAGATCTCTAATGTCTCAGGGAAAGCTCAGTGAGGACAGACTGCCTTTAACACTGAGGCCAGGAAACTCCACACCATTGTGTACTTTCCTACCTCCCTATTTGCTACGAACTCATGTTCTGGAAAAGGTTCTTGGGTTTCCTGTGTGGATTCTGCAAAGATCTGCTCTTGATCTGTTTACCTTCATTTCTTAGTCCTCCCAGGCCCTTTAAATTCCCTGAAGGACAGCTGGACTTGCTTTATACTGGTAAATGGAAAGGTGCAGGGAACAAGACTCCCCAAACAAAACCATGAAAATCCATCCCAGAAAGGGAAAAAAAGGTATTTGCTCTTGATTCTCATGAAGGTACCTTGCCAAAAGGGTGTTCTACAAAAGTGTATCCCAAGGTAGAGAGTTCCTTTGCTTCAGCTGTCTGGAGGCCTCTCCTACCTGTCTTGAAGGGGACAAGTTTTCATAGGATTCACTGGGCACAGCTCCTCTACTGGTTTTGTTAGAATTCCTAACAAAGTCCAATCACAAGAGAGGCTGTGGCATTCGGTGCTCTGGGTTGGCAGGATGGAATATTAGCCAGTTGTAACTCGATAAACTCATAGAGAACACAAATTTGCATCTATGCTTCTTCTCTATTTTGCATCAAGTGGTTTTGATCCAAACAAAATTTTTGAGCTATCCCTCAGAACATATCTACACCTCAAAACAAACCAACCAACCAATGAAACACTGCACCAAGTGACATGGGCACCAATGGGTAACCCACTTCACCCGAGCTTGTGTTACAGTGGTAGGAGAATAACAAGCAAATGTGTGCTACAGTAAGGCTTTTTCCTCTTTCACAACTTCAGTTTGTAACAAAGAAGATAATGCAATTTGCAGAGGATTTGGAAAAAAAAATCAAGAATAATTAAAAAAATCAGATATCATTTTGTGAAAAACTGAAAACAATTGATCACTTTATACTATTAAAGAGGAAGTTGGGGGATTACTTGGTAACAGTTTGTAAGCACTTACTGGAATCTGATAACAGCTCTTCAGTCTTGTAGACAAAGACAGAACAGCGTGTTATGGCTGGTACCTGAAGCTACCCTTACCCAAGCTTGGAAATAAGATGCTTGTTTTTTACAATAAGGATAATTAACCATTAGAACAGATTACAAAGGACTCTGAAGGACTGGAGAACACTAAATCAGGGATAGATGTAACTTTTTTTCTGAAACATATGCTCTTCTTCAGATGGAAAATTTTTATGGTTTATTTTATGCAGATCACAGCTGATTATTAGAATGGAAATGTCTTGTTTCTAATTATGAATTTCATATCTGTTGCCTGAATTTATCAGATCACGATATCTTAACAAAAGTGTACATCAGTTCTGCATCGGAGACTCATAAAGAATACAGGTGGTATGGTTTGGTTTGTTAATAAAATTAGTCATAACTCTAGAATAATGAGAGGAGAAAACTTGTCCCTATTTGTATCAATGGATGTTATGCTTCATATACCAGGTTCTTACTAAGAACACACCAAGACAAAAAGTGCATGTAAGCTGTATAAAGACTTCTAAATAATGGAAAAATGCTCCTGTTCTATATACTTTACTTTGAACAAACAGGAAGCTGTTATTACAATTCCTGAGAAGTAAAAGTTTCTGAGATAATATCCAAATTTGGAACAAACAGGAGCTGCAAACACTTTAAAACATTTTCATATCAAACAAATAATCTTTCTTTTCAGTCTTCTGAGAAACATATTAATATCCTTAAATTTTTTTGAAAGGATAGATTCTCTTTTGTTATAAATCCAGTGATTAGTGTCTAAAATTTGACAATGACTTGAGATTCTTCCAGTATAGAACCATTTAAAATGTGGATAAATCCCAAATATAAATAAAACTTATTAATTCAACTCTCAAGTCTATGTAGATTTGCAGGGCTTTACTGCTACTTACTGTACACAGAAAAATTAACATTTTTAAGTGCTTCATCTAGCCCAATGGGATTGCAGTGGATTGCTTTCAAACACAGCAGCTGAAGCAAACACACTACCCATGTTTTCTATTACCATATTGCTACCCACAGGGCAGTGTGCTAATTCTAAATATTTATTGTGAAAACCTGTACATCAGTTTCTAAGAAACCAAGATTTCTCTTGATAGTTGCCCTCTGCAGAACAGTTGAAACCCGCAGCTTTAGAAACTCTCCTAGTAAATAGTACCAAATTCTGGGATCTCACACCTTCAGCGCCAAATACACGATTTGCTACTTCGAAGTTTCTTTCGACAACGAAGATATAAAAAAGAATTGGTAGAATGAAGTCTTCTCATACAGTCAGTCTTTAGATCTAGGTTCCGTATCTTAAAACTAGAAATCCTGTTGCTACCCTGGGCTGTGCATAATAATTTACACCTGATTACAGCTCAAATCAACGACAGACATCCAATATCTATTCAAAGAAATGAGGAGATAGAGAATTCAATGTCAGCTTCAAAATTTGCTAAAACACTTAATAAAGCCATTCCTTCTTTCAACTGTGTTAACAGATTCTGGTTCCTTGTCTTAATCATACCCTCCTTTGTTAGTTTAGCTAGGTATGAGCCAGTATTTTGTCTGTGTGGATCTATCTACGTCCTCTAAACCTTTACCTCTGAAACTGCTTTCTGGTAAGACAAGCATCCATTCTTGAATCATCTTTTCATTCTTTTTTAATTATCTATCTAGTTTTCAAACATTCTTTTAAACCTGTGAACAGTCTAGCTCCAGTGTTCTAGCTTTGGTCTAATGCTGTTTTATGTACACCTCTTTAATACGCTTACCAAAGGTCTGTTCATTGCAATACTGTACTGAGAAACATGTCATAGGGTTTCACATGACTGGCTCAAGCATCATCCTCCTCTGCTATCACTTCCAAGGTTATGAGGACAAGCATTTTTCATACCAGTTGAATTCTTGGCCTCATTTTTTAATTTGTCAGTCTATCATTAAGCTAATTCATGATATGAACACATCATTGGATTGAAATGAAATTCACTGCATATGAATGTTAGAATCCATAAAGCCATTATTTGGAAGTCAGTCTCTTCCACCCCTTTCATACATGGGCTGCACATGATCTACAGAAGTTCTTTACTTTTCCTTCCTTTTTCTTTCCAGTATATTTTTATATGACCTTCTTTAAGTACCCATCATGGCTGAACAAAAGAGCAATAAATAGGACTATTGGGAATTACATCACAGTAGTAGGTAGCACTTGTCCTAACATCTTCGAGGAGACAATATCAAAATGATGTTTTAGCATCCTTTACATATTTCTAAGATATAGGCTGGCCATAAATGTTAAACTACAGGTTTGACCTCAGAAACAGAAAGTTCTAAT
The DNA here is from genome assembly GCF_000737465.1 of Haliaeetus leucocephalus. NCBI lineage: Eukaryota > Metazoa > Chordata > Aves > Accipitriformes > Accipitridae > Haliaeetus > Haliaeetus leucocephalus. Next base: position 581,379 of record NW_010972577.1, read on the forward strand.
GGTGATTTTTAATGCTTTCACCTTTTTTTCTAAAAATATATTTAAATTTTTAGAAGCTTCCATAGGAAAACTGCTGTCAGTTTTATTTATTATTTTTTATTTACCAAAGCGGAATGCTATACTTCAGTCTATCAAAAATGACCATTTTTTCAACGTAGACAAAACAAGAATTATTTCCCACCCACCCCCAGAGAGTGAAGATGAGTAAATAGGGATGTTTATGGTCTTAAATGCTATATCCAAGCACTATTTTCAGTCTGTGAAACTGAGATGCAGCCCCTGTCTCCCGTAGAAATTGCTAACATTCCGTGATTTACAGGAGGAAGAGTCTTGAGCAATTCCTATGGTACAACTACTAGAAGAATATTCAAGTTGCAAAGTGGTGGGTTTTTAAATAAAAATTATTCAAATTAATTCATTCCTTAAAAAAAAAATAATTAATTCATCTGGTTAACCAAGACTGAAACTAACTAAAAAGGGTCTATAAATAATGAATGAAGAAAAAGTAAAAGATTTTCTCTATCTTTAAATGTGCTTCCTTACAACTGCTGAAACTCAAATCACGTTTTTGTTTATGTTTGCACAATGTTGGAAGATATACTGCTCTACTACTACTACTATTTTTTCTTACAGTACAAGAAAGATAAATATAAACCTTTAAAATATTTATTTTCCAGACATGGAACATACTCTTTAGCATTGATTTTTTTTTTTCCCCCCAATAAGGACTGAAGTCTGAATAGTAGAAACAACACCAAAAGAATTTTAATTTGATACAAGACTCAGCCCCACAAGAAAAAAAAAGTCAGTCTTGAGCACCTGTATTCTGTTTGCTCAGGTCAAGCTCCCATGGGCTATAGTTGCAGTTGAAAGAAAAGCTAAAGAAGCTGTACAAGAAATGAAGACCACAATATTAGCAAGAACTTGAACAAATCTTGTCTGAAGATACTTGCTACCATGACATAGCAACCCTGTGAATAAAGCATGTGTAAGACTGAGATTTTAAAGTGGTGCTCCATTTATTTTAATCATGAGACATTCCTTTCTTTTCCTTTAATATCCCAGATAATGCACACAACGTCTCATTTCACCATATGTAGCTGCAGTCCTACTGACTAGACTCTCTTTAAATGCAAATTCAGTCTCAGAGCACAGTGAGAAATAAGAGCATTTGATGGCATAATTAAAAAGCTATGTCAACTTTTATGTACAAGTGGGTCAAACTAAAGCTGGCATTCTTTATTCTTGAGTGCTCAACTTTGTAATATTAATGATATTTTTATGTACACAGAAAGATGACAAATGACACTCCAGTAAATCTGCATATATGCTTGGCTAGAATATATCTTACTTCTGTTTCAGTATGTATTGTAAACTACACTGCCCTCACTTCAGTCAGATAAAAAAGACAACTAGATTATTGTGACAACATGACTAAATACACAATTTATAAACCTAATTTGAAGTTATTTAAAATAATTTACATGCTTCTTCCCATATGTTTTTTTGAAATTTGGTCCTGCTGTTCTAATTTCAAGATAGGGGTGCAAAAATGAATACATTCTAAGAAAAGTGTGGATTTTGTTTTGATATAGAATAATATCTGAAATTGAGCTTTTCTTTCAATACCTTATCTATAATTTCCAAAAGCTCTGAATACAAAATAAAACCAAATGCTTGGTCTCCTTCAAAGGCAGGCGATCACATATCTCTGCATGGGATTTTGTACAAATTTAATGTTATAGAATTCCATTGTATTAGTCAGATCTTCACATCATATTTTACTGGATTGTTTCTAATCAATTTTCTAAAGAAATAACAATTGTCCTAATATAAATTCCCAGTTTCTGGCCTGGAAAACTTTCATCTCTCTTCTGCCTCTTTTATCTGCTTCACTAAAAGTGGGATGCAATTATTTGCCAATCTTATTAGCATACTGAATAGTTTTTCAGTTAATATACTCATCAGCTACAAAGCATCCAATGTATAAAAAATAAACATTGGAACTTCTGGGTTTAATTTTATTTTAGATGGTTTACACTTGAAATTCATACTCTTCACTGCGGTGCTGCTGCAAACTTGGCTAAACTGTCAGCAAAATCTTTGTGTTTTCTCTTTAACTACAGCAAATTGCCTTCCCTGCTGGTTGTCCTCTCCCTTGCCTACTTAGAAGATGGGAAGAACAGGAACAATATCTCAGTCACTGCTACACATCGTATCTAAACTTTCTGTGCTGTAACTATTGCTTTAAAACATCAGTGATACAAAAGAGCACAGTGTTTTCTAAGTGCAGACCTCTGCAGAAAACCCATTAAGTCCAATTGCTAGCCTACTGTGCAGACATCAAAAAAAAAAAAAGGTAGCCATCAATAAACACGTTATTTAAATTCAATTTAACATTCTTTTAGACTCAAAGAAATAATCGATGCATTCTGTGTGCTAACTAAACAGAGATACCAGGGGCCAAGGTATTTATTAACTGTAAGAACAGTTCATTGACAGGTTTACCCTGAGCTGATGCAGATTACAGCACTGGGCTCAGCAGAAGAACCATGCAACAAACTAACAGGTGGTTGGCCAAAAAAGCTTGCAGTGGAATTTCAGGAAGAGCTTTCTGGAGGAGTATGTCCACTTCTGTATATCTTGTTGGAAAAAAAAAACAAAAAAAACCCCCAACAAACTTACTAATAAATGTCTTAGTTGTTTTGTGCCACGTTACAGTAGTTTTCAGCTCATCCAGGAAAAAAATAAAACAGACTTATATTCACACTTAATTCTTACATCCTAAAACTACATCCTTCTTTTAAAAAATAGTGATTAACTGCTGAGATAATTTTATTTTATGTTTAACTTGCTGGAAAGTAAGAGTGCATTCAACTATGCTAATTCCTAACAAACAGGTTTTCATATACTCGGGTATTTGAAAACATATGTTTAAAAAAATCACAATGAAAAAAAATTCTACTGTATCTTTAATAAAATTACAATAGCTAGTATTACAATTCTAATATATTTTAAATTTAACATAAAAAAACACAGTACATTAGAAAAGACCAGTTTGGTAAATTACCATCCTTCAGTGGGAAAAGAGGCCGCTACTCATGCCAATGTGGCTTTGCTACACCATGATTAGTTTTCTTTCTGATATTATTCCTAAACTAGGTACCATCAACAAAACTAGAACTTGGCTTAAGCTCCAGGGAATAATTGTCTTTCCGTTTTCCAGACAGATCTAATATTCCCAATAGTGGTGTCTGTAAATTGTGGTTTGCCCAGATGAACTGAATCGTATTACTTCTTCAATTTCATAACTTCTCTTCATATTTACATGCACACACATGTTCTCAGTGAGATTCTCTTTATTAATCTTTTTCATTCTCACATGGTAACACAGACCTCCACAGATATATACATTAATCAACTCCAGTTTGAATTCCAGATTTTTTAAATTATTCTTTTTTGTGGAAAAATCAGGGAGTAGATGCATTTTTTTTTTCAATAATTACTGTGATTATTGCACACAAATCTAGAATCACTGGTAGGGCTATATGGCAAAAGGAGGGGGGTGGGCGAGAATTTAATCAAAAGTTCCGAAAGTCAAAATATCTGTAGGTTTTGTCTTGCTAGGAAGCTACACTTGAGGCTAACTGCAAAGGATAGGTAATGTGTAAAAGCACGAAAAGGAGTGATTCATAAATATCTCTAAGAAAAGCTTCTAACAATACCTGAAGACACTGGTATGAGCTGTTTCATCATTAGAATCTATTTTCCTGAATCTAATCTGAAGGATTTGGGGAGAAAACAAAGCTAACAGTATAGGTATTCTAGAACAATGGAACAGACCTAGTAGAAGGAAATTTTAAAAGCACACTGAATCCCCAGGATTAGGCAGTCTGGTTAGAAGATAGTAATGCTAGTGGTATTTTAAGCAATCCAAGCTCTCTGTTAATGTATTTAAACCTTGATCACATACTTCATTTTAAAAATCTAGTGCTTTTCATGTTATTTTAAATGTGGTGGAAAATGATACTGTAGGTCACAGTCCTTCCTTAAGTGAGTTCTTTCACTCTCATGTTCCTGTCAGTTTGTGATGTGGTATGAATTAAGCTTTTATACCTCTTCACCGCAGTAGGCTGTAATTTAATAGGTGCAAAGAAAGCAATAGTCTTCTGTGAATTAAGCATCAATTTACTGCTTCTGTACTTCTCACTTCATACACCGTTCACATGTTGGTGTTAACAGCTAAGTGGTCTCTGTGTCTTTACAGCTAACACAGGCAAGAGATTACATTAGTTTAGTCACTACTGCTAGCATGAAGTACATTTAGCATCCTATTTATTTTAGGGTCAAAATCCTTACAAAAGCTTCCAAATACTTTTATGCATGCAGATACTTACAGATATATTTATAAATATATTATTTAGCATGAAGATACTACCAAAGATAACCAATGCATTTCAGATATGCTTTCTTTAAATACAAGCCTAAAAACTTTTGCAAGATTTCTATGTGAGGTATTACCATAAACTAAACATATCTATTAACTGAGGCTTAAATACATTTGACTTTGCCTCAGGACTCTACCAACATTTTTTTTTTTTTTTTTAAATCAGTTTATTTCCATCACCTCCATCTCTGAACACAAGATTAACATACAATCCAAAGGAAAGCTGTGGTCCAAAAGGAAGAATGGGAAAGTGTTTTGCTACACTTCCCCCTGACGCGCTCAGAAGAATTACATACGTATTTCAGCACTTGCTATCATTATATGGGTCAGTATCCGGGTAAAGACCGCAGGATACTGACAGAGCCACCACATATTTACCAGGAAAGAAGAGAGCAGGCCAGGCTTCACTGCTGCCTGACACAGCAAAGGTAAATGGACCAAATCAGTCCAGTTTGGGGGGAAGAGGAAACGAGAGGGGCTATGCCTGCTGGATCAAGGTGACAACATTAGTGACGGTGGTATTCCTGTGGGCTTAACATGTTTTTGCTCACTCTGTGCCCGTGGGACGGCTGCCTCGAGTACACTTCCCAGGCTTATTTGGGGTATAACTCTGCAAAGGTTCTCCCAACCTAGAGCACCAAATTCCCCCATTGCTACTCTGAAGTTCAAATTTCCCAGCCCCTCCAACCCAGCCTGAAGCTGTTTCCAAAACCTTACCAACTCTTTAAAATCTGTCATACTATCCCCCAACATACCCAAACAAGATTCTTACCATGTTAAATTCATTCTTGTCTCCCAACTCAAAGCCCTCATTCCTTCCATCATCCCCTTTCTTCCAGTGCAATGCCAGCAACTCAGAGATCATGTACAACTTCAGGTGTTACGTTTCAGCTTCTTTTTGAAACCACTACTTGTACTCTTTGTCCTTTTCTTCGTTATGGTCATTTTGGCACTTAGAATCTGAAGGTGCCTCACTGCAACTAGCAGAGCTCATCTCCTTATATAATATATACTGTATTATTTAATACACGCTTAAATAATAAAACAAACAACAAAAATCACACACGTTCTTCTGTATCGAAAGAATTTTAAAAGACAAAAATTGCCTTTAGGGTGTTGAAAGGAAAAGGAAGACAATGTCCAGGATGGGAGAAAGAAATGTAACCCTGTCTTAAATTAACAATTTCTTTGCAGCTTTGCTTTCTTATCAATAGTAGTCAGGTTTCATCTTTCCTCCTATAGAAATGTTAGGGAGGGGGGACTGTTCACCACCTGTCTCATCTATGGTTTTTTTATCTTTATACGGACTCCAAAGGTACTGAGCACTGTTCATTGTATTTTCCCAAGTCTGCTAACAATTTACTTACAACTGTGGATAATTCATTTTTTCAAGTAGGCATTTGAATGCCTGCAGAAAATCCATTTTGGAACATGATGATTTTGATAAATATAGCAAAGTACAAGATACATCACTGATGAGATCAGCTTATTAATCCTTATTATGGGAAAACTGTAGGAGTGAAGAAGCTGTTTATCTGCATATGTTTGGGTATAGCAAATGCTATGCCAAAGAACTGGATGTAGATACTGAATTAACACATGCTATTTCCCATGCAGGGGATTTTAAAAGACTCTGGATAGCAATACTTTAAGAACTAGAGTATACCAGTTGCCTGTATGACATGTTTAGTATACAGAGCTGGCATCCTATGCAAAACACTGTGCCTATTTTCTTTCTAAATTCCCTAATCTGTGAGTGGGATAATCCTTTCTGAGAATATGCTGAACACCTCTGAGACCAGTGAGACATTCACTCCAAGATTACAGAACTCCATAGGCACTCAAGTTCAGCACGTTGTCTGCAAACTTTTTATACATCATTTTGACTATGACTACACCACATGACTGACTTTTTTTTTTAAGGCTTGGGGGGTATGTTTTTCAACGTTTAATCTCCTAGAAACCAAGGGAAAAAGGACAAGAAGATCAACTACAATGTGTCAATACTTGTTTGGGATAAGTTTTACCAGATTTTAAGCTTAAATCATTGGTCGTGACAGCAAATGCTGAGGGAGGATGTAGAAACAGGACATGTTGGTGGGAGGGGAAGGGAAGAGAGTGGTGGAAGCATAGGTGTTGCTAAAAGAAAATAGCTAGGAGAAACCAGGAGAAACAAGCATCACCACCAAAGGCAGCAACTGACAGGACTCAGAAAATGGGGAAAAGATGTATTCCACTGAGTCTTTTAAAGAGACAGGGCATTTGCCATATTACTTATTTTAAGGATTCTTCTATCATTTATTCAGTTTGCAATATGTGAATGCCTACTGATGACGTGCTGTAGCAAGAGTCTGAACAAATGGCGTATGGCAGAACTCAGTTAGCAAAATCATATTTCATGAACAGAACTCTAATGCTCATGAGTTAAATAAACATATTAATTGAAAATACTTAATATTCTGTCACAATCACTGTATTCTTCAGTCTTACAAAGCTCTTCATACAGACACACCTTCTACCTTTCTCGCTCACCTTAAAAGTATCTTTGTCTTTCCAGTGTATCTCGGGGGTTTGGAACTGTGTAATGTTCTACAGTAAGTCAATTTAAATTTTTGTGTTGCTATATATAATTGATAAATTGGGTACAAGTGCTAAACAGCATTAATGCTGATTTTGAAATGTGATAGACCACGGGATTTTTACACAGTAACTGGAAACTTTGCAACACAAAAATCAATAGAAAGAATTTGAGGGTAACTATGCAACTTCTTTTCCTGAATACAAATGAAATGTTGTTCATGGCAGGTCAGATAGACAGAAGCTTATAATTATTGGATTCAGTTTCCTAACCAAAACAGGTAAAATGGGAAATCCAGTTAAAAGTTAGAGAAACATCAGAGCTTCCAAATTCTAGTAGACAGCAAGAGAACCCTTTACCAGCATCTTCAATACAAACATATGGCTTTGCAGAGTTTCACTGGTGACATAAAAGGGATGGCTGTCAGAAGGTCTCTAAAGAGGCTAAAATAAGTAACTAATTACAAATAAAATAAAAAAATCAAATAGTGTTCTCAAATGAAAAAGCTGGAATCTAACTGCCTTCCTCTCGTTGCATGGCCATGGCACATCCTTTCTCATCTGATGGAGAAGGAAAAGAAAATAGAACCTTATATTGCTAAGGGAATGTCACGAGCCCTTTTCTGGTGTATTAACAACAACTTTATTGAAGGTGCATCCACAAGCAATACATCTTTTCACAATAAACCAATAGATGGTGCTCTTTAGCTGTAGAATTATGTAATTCTGAGCTAAATATTCAGCTCATATATATGGAGCTACTGCCATAGCTATCTATCAAAAAAGTGATTTAGATCACTCCATAATCTCATGTATAACTTTACTATAGACCTTTCACAATGAGGGTGGTAAGATTAAGACAGATCTCTATAAACAGGACAGGAAACATACATATCAAAATACTACTGTTTTGAATTATACCTAAGTGCTTGGACTGGTGTATTTATCTAAGAAACACAAATTAGTATTATGACCCAGCTATTATAATAGTTATTCATTAACACAGAAATAAGAAGTGAGCTTCAGATGACTCCAGGTACTTATGTCAAATTGTACGCCAAGATTATAGCAATTCATTATTGCTGCTTCCAAATCACTCTCACATCCACATACATTTTTATGGCCTTTCACTAGGATATTGATGTGATTTATAAGGAAGTCAGAAAAATCTTAAAGATATTTTTAAATAGTATTAGGAAATTAATTTGGACTAAAACGTATGAGGTGTAGTTCATTCTCTTGTATTGGCAAATACTGACAAAAGCTTGAAGGATAATAATTTTAGGTTTAAATTGAAGCACAGTCAGATAACATCAGTATTGTAAGGTAAAAGAGGAAAAAATAGACTTTAGAACAAAATATGTTCAATATTAAGATTCCAAGTTAAAAAATAATAATTTCAGAATTATTCTTAGCATCATAATCACCTTTCATGCATCCTATAAGAGTCTAAGATAAATTTTGTCAAGTAAGTTTTTAATCTTGCAAAAATTATGGCAAAGGCACATTTACATGAAAAAGCCTGAATCAGTCCTTACTACACCCATGTAAATTGTCCAGCTTTACCTAACCTGCAAATAATAAAATATTCAGTCCAAATTAAAAAACAAATAAACAAACAAAAAACCCACAACAAACAAAACCCTAAGTCTCAAGGAGGAGTCCTGGGAAAGACTCACTAAGAGATTTTCAAAAGGATGCTTTCCCTAAGTGATATATTCCAGATTTTACTTCAAAACCATGTTCATTTAGCCTGGACTTTTAAGATACTTCTTAACACTATCTCTAGATCCAACCTTGATTTAATTTTAAGTACCACATAACTTAAGATGAAGTCCAAAGGGACATGTCTGGAAGTATTTAAAAAGTTATATGTAATGTTCAAAAATTACGCAAAAAAACTTTTTTTTTTTTTCCAGTTCTAATAATTAACAACAGAGGAGCCCTTCAGACTCAAAAGATCCAGTCATTTGGTGGACTTGGAGAGGGACTCCACATGTAGAAGAGGCAGTCTTTCTGTTATGCTCCCAGAAGTACTGTTCTTGGCATTGCGAGCAAGAGCTTACCAACTCAAGATAAACATGGTTTACATCTAAAACTCCTTTCTGTAATAGCAAATTAAGCAAGTGATTCAAATTCAAAAAGCTTTCTTTCATCTACAGTCTAACTAATAATACTTCTACTTCCTCCACAGATTAAAAAGCCTGTTCTACCTGCTTCGCATTCATTTTGCAAACACTGACATTCATCTTTTTAAGCCTGTTGACACTTATATTGATTCAAAACAGGATTAAAAATGTGGTCATCTATATATCCACATCCATTCAAGATCCAGAGCTATGTAACTGCTCTTTAATTAGGAGAAAAAAAAGAATAACTTTGGACACTCTAATTGTATTGTGGATATAAAATAAATAGTGAGGTTATGTCACCTGAATGTTTTATAAACTAATTACATTAGGATGCACTGTATGAATGCTTTTCAACTAATCTTTTAAGAATAAGAAAAGGTAAATAAATCTCTTCTTGTTTTTCAATGCACTGGAAAATAAAGCAATGATCTCCTTCTGTGAGAAGGTGACCCACTTAGCGGATGAGGGAAAGGCTGTGGATGTTGTCTACCTAGATTCCAGTAAAGCTTTTGACACCGTTTCCCTCAGCATTCTCCTGGAGAAACTGGCTGCTCATGGCTTGGACAGGCCTACTCTTCACTGGGTAAAAAACTGGCTGGATGCCCGGGCTGAAAGTGTTGTGGTGAATGGAGTTAAATCCAGTTAGTGGACAGTCACAAGTGGTGTTCTCCAGCGTGCAGTATTGGGGCCAGTTCTGTTTAATATCTTTATCAATGATCTGGGCGAGGGGATCTAGTGCACCCTCAGTAAGTTTACAGACAACACCAAGTTGGGTGGGAGTGTTGGTCTGCTTGAGGGTAGGAAGGCACTACAGAGGGATCTGGACAGGCTGGATCGATGCTCTGAGGCCAACTGTATGAGGCTCAACAAGGACCAGTGCCGGGTCCTGCACTTGGGTCACAACAACCCCATGCAACGTGACAGGCTTGGGGAAGAGTGGCTGGAAAGCTGCCCGGCAGAAAAGCACCTGGGGGTGCTGGTGGAGAGCTGGGTCTGTATGAGCCAGCAGTGTGCCCAGGTGGCCAAGAAGGCCAATAGCATCCTGCCTTGTATCGGAAATAGTGTGGCCAGCAGGACTAGGGAAGGAATTGTCCCCCTGTACTCGGCACTGGTGAGGCCGCACCTCGAATACTGTGTTCAGTTTTGGGCCCCTCACTACAAAAAAGACATTGAGGTGCTGGAGCGTGTCCACAGAAGGGCAACGAAGCTGGTGAGGGGCCTGGAGCACAAGTCTTATGAGGAGTGGCTGAGGGAACTGGGGTCGTTTAGCCTGGAGAAAAGGAGGCTGAGGGGAGACCTTATCGCTCTCTACAACTACCTGAAAGGAGGTTGTAGCCAGGTGGGTGCTGGTCTCTTCTGTCAGGTGGCTGGAGATAGGACGAGAGGAAATGGCTTCAAGTTGCAGCAAGGGAGGTTTAGGTTGGATATTAGGAAAAATTTCTTTACTGAAAGGGTTGTCAAGCATTGGAACAGACTGCCCAGGGAAGTGGTTGAGTCACCATCCCTGGAGGTATTTAAGACGTGTAGATGTGGCATTTAGGGACATGGTTTACTGGTGGACTTAGCAGTGCTATGTTATCGGTTGGACTCGATGACCTTAAAGGTCTTTTACAACCTAACTGATTCTATGATTCTATATAACATGAAATTAACTGAACAACTTAAAAGAAGGTTTAGAAACATGAGGCATATAATTAATATTACTATTATATAATAAAAATAAGGCATATAATATAATCATTTACTATAATATAGTATCTCTTATATACAGATTTTATAGATATATCAGATTTTTTTTCCTCAGCATTTAAATGCTACTTGTTGTAGCATTTCCATTGCTTTACTTAAAAAAAGTTCATCCAGTTTTTACTGTAATCATGCTGGAACTGTTTCTAACTTTGTTGATACATCTGGAGAGGGTAATCCAGACCTATTGCACCATACACTAAAAACACTGAAGAATCATCAGTCTGAAATTATTTTCTTTATTCTCTCTCTCTTTCTAGCTTTTGCAGTGCTCATATATCACCTTTCTATGCTCTTCACTAGGATAATATTTGGCTTATTTCACATCAAATATTCCTTTAACTGAAAAAACAATCCTAATTACCTTACTGTGCTAATGGAATATGTGTCTTCTAACACAGAATTACTGTACAAAGCTGTTGATGTGATGCCAGATACAATAAAAGGGAGCAATTAAAAAAAAAAAAAAGTCACATTTTAAGATGCTACACCTCTAGACCATTAGTTTTAAGTATGGAACAACCTCACATTTAAACACACAGCTGATTTTAGCAGATTACAGCATGCACTACATTTAGCATGGCTCTAATGTCGTTATGGTAACTGTTCTGGATTAAATATAGCTAAATGTGTAGCTTCATTCCAATTTATCCAATAATCCTTTAAACATTTCTTATAAAACTTCCCATAGCTTCTCCAAACTTTTACCAGTGATCCTGTATTGATCCTGTACTGGTGTCAGTGGTACCAGCACTGTTTAATATCGTCATCAATGACATAGAAAGTGGGATCAACTGCACCCTCAGCAAGTTTGCAGATGACACCAAGCTGAGTGGTGCAGTTGACACACCTGAGGGATGGGTTGCCATCCAGAGGGACCTGGACAAGCTCAAAAAGTGGGTCCATGTCAACCTCATGAAGTTCAACAAAGCCAAGTGCAAGGTCCTGCACATGGGTTAGGGCAACCCCCGGTATCAGTACCAGCTGCAGGAATTGAGAGCAGCCCTGCCAAGAGGGCTTGGGGGTACTGGTGGATGAAAAGCTGGACATGAGCCAGCAAGGTGCGCTCGCAGCCCAGAAAGCCAACAGTATCCTGGGCTACATCAAAAGAAGCATGGCCAGCAAGTCGAGGGAGGTGATTCTCCCCCACCCCCCACTCTGCTCTGGTGAGAGCCCACCTGGGGTCCTGCGTCCAGCTCTGGGGTTCTCAGCACAGGAAAGACATGGACCTGTTGGAGCAGGTCCAGAGAAGGGCCACAAAAATGATCAGCAGGCTGGAACACCCCTCCTATGAAGAAATTTTGAGACAGTTGGGGTTGTTCAGCTTGGAGAAGAGAAGGCTCTGGGGAGACCTTATAGCAGCCTTCCAGTACCTAAAGGGGGCCTACAAGAAAGACGGGGACAAGCTTTTTAGTAGGGCTTGTTGTGATAGGACAAGGGGTAACGGTTTTAAACTAAAAGAGGGTAGATTCAGACTAGATATAAGGAAGACTTTTTTTACAATGAGGGTGGTGAAACACTGGAACAAGTTGCCTGGAGAGGTGGTAGATGCCTCATCCCTGGAAACATTCAAGGTCAGGTTGGACGGGGCTCTGAGCAACCTGATCTAGTTGAAGATGTCCCTGCTCATTGCAGAGGGGTTGGACTCGATGACCTTTAAAAGGTCCCTTCCAACCCAAACTATTCTATCATTCTGTGATCCTAGGAACATATAATAAAACCTTAGCTTTTAGTGATCAGAGTTTAGCATTATTAAAAAAAAAAATCTCCAACCCAAAAAAACAAATATCACAGAAAACGAGAAAAAATGTTTAAACTGAATTCTAGGAGAAATAAGATTCTCATGATATCTCTAATTTTCAATGTAACACTGATCAATACCATATGAGATCAATGCAGAGTATATTTCCATTGCTTTCTGCTCATATTCTTCTACATCACCTATTATCAGAAATCTTCTGGGGAACAGATATATAGATGTGACTGTCTGTAAATGTAAAGTTATTCCTATACTTGCATGTTCAATTCAGTAACAGATTAATTTCTTGCAACAAAGTTGCAATTATGTGGTTAGGTGTCTACTACAGACTCATACATGAAATTAAATGGACAGATTTTTATGCTCTGCTGCAAGAATCCATCAGCTCTTCCCCTTCAAGATTTCAGCTTCTGGTCCCTAGAACCCCTAATAAGAAAACATTGGCATTGATGAGTGTTGTGCATGTTTGTGCATGAGAGAGAGGCAAATGGGGTACTCGCATATTGTACTTCCAACAGACATGAGCACTTGATTTGATATGAAGCTGCTTCGCTGAGTGCTGTTACACAACTTTTCGTCGTGTGGAAATATTAGAGTGTAATCTTGTGATATAGATCCAGAAATATCTTCAAAATAAAGTTTTTACATATTTGCCAAGCATGGTTGTCGTACTTTTTTATTTTCAACAGATCAGATGCTACCTAGAACTTCACAATTATTAATATATTGTACCACCTAGCCTGTTATGACATTAAAATAATAGTGAGATTGCTTCAGATCTTCAGAAACACATTCTGAAGAACCATCAGTCATCTGTGAGCAGCAGATCTGTATTCTTTTTAGGCTACATTTTATAGCAATGGCACATATGTCCAGCACAAGACGTTCTCAGAGATGAAAAAAATGAAAACCTGCATATGTAGCATGCAGAGAAATCATAATACAAACTGTTCTGCAATTTAATCTATTCCCAAAGACAGAACTATCATCTTTTATTTAGTACAGAGAATGTAGATTTAGTATTATAATTACGAAGCCCTAACATTGCTAAGCAAACAGTTTTAACATCAGCCAACATAAGATAATAATACTTGCATACATGAGTACATGTAGTAAGACTGAGTTAGAGCCTGTTTAGAATAAAATGGCATCTATTTGCTCTCTATATACTCCTTTTTTACTGTGAGGCTGAATTTTGCTCACTACTTTCATTGCTGGAGTACAGTATCATGATAAGCCATTCAAGACACAACATCAGAAAATGTTCTCATACCAAGTTCAAATATGTAACATCAATAAATGCTCATTGCTAAGATACCTTAAAAATATAACTCTCAAACATGGAGGAAAATAAAAGGAAGGATCAAGATTCAGAAAGAAGAAGAATCAAACTACTACATTTTTTTTCAGTTCTGGAGGGTGAAAGGGACCAAAGGAAGATGCATAACAAAATGGTCATTACTAACAGGTAGAAAATATCTCAAATATCTTAAATATCCTTTAATATCTTTTCACAATATTCATCAGAAAATAAAAACAGAAACTGGGATCTTTACAAGATCTCTGACTTACCATATTGATGGTGCTTCTGTTCCACTGATCTCTAAGAAGTCATATCCTTCTTCTAACTGGAAGTCAGTAAAGACCAAAGCAATAGTATCTCCTGGTTCAGCCAATATGGTCCAGGTGCAATCAGCATTATTTTCATACTCAGAAGGGAAGTGAGGACTTGAAATAGTTCCACTTGTCCCACGTAGTGTCCCTCCACAAGCTCCTTCAGCTAAAGAACAGAATATCAATTACTAGTGGAGCTGCACTTCAAACAAGTGAAGCGTTGTTGTTTCTGCCATAGCAAACCCAGCTCTTCCCTTCTGCATGTAGAGTACCCACAAATATATGCACACAGAGAAACAAAATACTATCCAGGTGAACAGAATTGAACATTTTCTGGCCTTTAAACTGCAGAGATTTTTCATTTGGGTTTTTTGACTTTTTTTCCTTGTTGGTGATACAAGGCCAAACAAGGATAAGGTTAGCAGAGACACTTAGTACAAGCTGATTTGGAAAACCTGTACTTTGGCTCTCTGAAAGTGTCCACAGAAGCCTAAGAAAGAACTGGGTAGAGAATCACAGAAATACAGTTAGTCTTTCTGTTATATAAATTAAAAAATATGGAACATTTCTTTTCTAAAGATCTCTCTCATTTCTTATAACTATAAAAAATTGCACAAAAATATCCCTATAGATTTAAATGCTGTCATAAACTAGGAAGCATTAATGAACTCATATTAGCCATTCTCAAGTTTTTTGTTCTGAATCAGGATGTTTACAAATGGCAAATAAATTCAGAATGTTTTGTTGCCAGATGGACCTTCCAAGGGTCATGCATCATCAGTCAATAACATATATTTTTTTAATGGTTATTAACCAAATTTCAAAAAATACAGAGCACAGGAATTTCCTGGTAAGCCTGGAATGTTGTTTAATATGCTGTCAAAGGATTTAGCAGACTTGTACTCTTCCTTGCCCCATAAGATTTCATTAAAAGCTTTAAAGATATGCTGATTATTAGTAGCATTGGGTATTAAAACATATAATTAAAACAAAACAAAACAAAACATGTCATCCATACAATTCACCGGCATAAAAAATTAAAAATTCATCAACTGGCTTTTGGTGTGTTATAATGTGGCTATGAAAGCTACTTCAAGAGTAAGTAATTAAAAATATTTCCGCATAGGTGGATGATCAGAACAGAAGCATTTCATTTTTATCTGTTTTATCATCTTTACTTAATGCTATTATCATTAGGTATTATTTGCTTACTATAAGTGCATGTGGAGAGTTAAAAACAAATAGCTTGGCAAGGTGCATGGCACAAGGAACTTACAGTCTAATTAGGATAATAACTGAATAGCTAATTAAGACCACAGAGAAGGGTAGGAGTAGAGCTGCTCTTCTCAATCACAGTTGAAAGCCTGTCAGTGAAAGTGAGTTTTAAAGGAAGATTTGAAGGAAAAAGGATTAATTTGAATCAAAAGAAGAGGAATACTGTGGCTGGACTTTAAAAAAGGGAGACTATTAAAAGAGGATAAATAGCTAATAAGGGACTGAAACAAAAGGAAAAATTGGGAGAAAGGCAGACACGTAACAATTTCTTTAACATATAAGTATTGTATGGACCATTAATTTGACTAAAAAGAGGAGAGAAAGATGATTAAGAGATTTGAACAGGTAGTTATCTTTACTTTTCTATAAGCAAAGTAATTTTGACATAAAGAAATGTAACATAACCTTGGCTACTAAAGCCTTATTGAGTTTCATGATTTCCTGGCACACAAATTTCTCAGAGGAGGGCAGCTCTTTCTGAGAAATTTCCTATGTTACTTTCTGGACCCTGTATTTATGTGTTCTTTTTTTAAACGAAGGAGATTTAGGGGTGGAATAGGTCTACACTCCTAAAAGATTTCTTTTTGTTAGTGAAATCAGGCCATTTCTGTGATTCCTCCCTCAATTCCTGGCTTTTTATACAGTGCATATTGAAAGGGCCATTGTGCCTCTGGGGGATGAAAGGGGAAAGGAAGTGGAAATTAAAGAACTCATGGATAAAGCCGAGGATCAGAGTCAAAATTCCTGGTGCATAATACATGCAAAGATCAGAAAGGAGAACCAAGCTTTGTTATCTAATAACATCTGGAATGACTCTTTTTTCCTTTTTTTTAAAAAACTACATAGCTTTCAAGCACTTCAGATCATCATCTAACCCAGCAAAGAAAAACAAATTAACTTCATACATCCTGTGCCAATACTTCAGTACAGGCACTAACACTGAGTTATTGATTTCCACTGCGGTCATCATCAGTATCAGAGTTTGAATGAACAATGAAAATCCCAAACCTGATCATTTCCACCCTGTCTTTTTTCAGGCTTTCTACTTGTTCATATTTTGTCATAACAGTGTGGGATTGGGGTTTTTTTTTTTGTTTTTTGTGTTTTGTTTTTTTTTTTAAGAATCAAAATGTAAGAGTGTGAGTTCCAGTTAATGATGCGTACAGGTTCTACCTGTATTCTTGAAAGGCAGCAAGCAGGCTTTTACCACCCAGGGTAACCAGCAAGATGTGCAAAATCCTAAGTCAGCCATAACTCTTTGGTACCAGCCAGTTGCTGTTAAATTTTGTTATGATAACATTCTTAATGACACCATCTCCCACTGTGTTTATACTGACATTAAGTAACATGCTAGTGGTAATTACAATGCTACTCAGTGTTTCTGCTGCAGAGCCCTTAAATAAGCTTTGAGCTCTAAAGCTCTGAATTTTACAGCTGACAAGGAAGGCTTATGTAGTTGATTATTTCTGGCAGTCACATGCAAAAATCTAAATTTATACGCTGTGCATTACCAACGAAAGCCAAAGGAACTCAGGCTGCTACAGATATCTGCCCAGAGGGATGCATAGCTTTTCAATCTATTCATAACACCATTTCGAAGAGGTTTGCAAGAAATCAAGTTAGCTCAGAAATAGAAAGGGAACGCTAGTCAGGTAAGACCACAGAAGCTAACTCAGACCAGAGCGTCAGTATTTTCTTTCTGACAGATGCGGATGCATTAGGGAAAGACCACAGCAAAAGCAGCTGCACAGAATGATCTTTCCTCTGACATATTCCCCATGTTCCAGGAACCTGTGGTTTGGGGACTTCCTTCATCATAGGTGGCACCCAGGCTAAGGCAACCAGACTGTAGAATGCTAAAATGTAATAAATCACCTAAGAGTGAGCACAGGCAGGCATGATGTGGCCACACCGCTCGCAGGGTAGGAGAC
This sequence comes from Haliaeetus leucocephalus, assembly GCF_000737465.1. Classification (NCBI taxonomy): domain Eukaryota; kingdom Metazoa; phylum Chordata; class Aves; order Accipitriformes; family Accipitridae; genus Haliaeetus; species Haliaeetus leucocephalus. The sequence goes on from NW_010972577.1 coordinate 598,860, forward strand.
AAACTCTCCAGACATACGCTGTGTTTCACCAGCTGGCCCCAGAGCTACTTGGCCTCCTTGGATTGATCGCCCTTCTTGGCCACGGCCTTCTCTGTGTTATGCTTTTGACAGAGCTAGAACAGTGCTCAGGAATCTTAATGCATCACTGTGCTTGAAGTAATTTGATAGCAGATAGTGCCTCAGGCTTCATGAATTCAAACTCTAAGTGATTAACAAATTGCGTTTTAAAATGTGCAAGCAATTAATTCCAAACACTCATGGTTATTTTCAAGTTGTAAGCAACTGCACAAAGTACTGTTTGTATCAGCATAAATGACTACTTGAAGTATAAAGCTACAAATATTTGGATCTCTCAGTAGTCAGGAATTAAGTGCTCTGAATTTAGAGAATGTGCCTCATATAAAGTACACATGCAAACACATATGGCTGGCACCACTTAACAAAAAAACATATATACTGTATAGCTGTGCAGCTTAGATAAAACAGATAAATATATCCATCAAGTTAATGTATGTAAAAATCAAAAGAATCACTGAGGAACCATGGCAGTCAATGAAAAATCTTCCATTTTTCTTCAAACTAGAAAGAGTCATTTCACCAAAAATAACAATCTGACAATTTTGGTTTGCATAAATGAGATCTTGCAACACGAGAGATGCAAGCCCTGCTAAGCAGATATCCAAGGACGGGGTAAGAACAGAAACAGGATGTTACAAAACTTCCTTATTTAAATTGGTTTAGATACCTTTTGAACATTCAATAATTTTTACTGGACTTTCCTCTCCTTTCCACACAAATGCCTTCCAGAGTGCAATGTTCTGTATTCTATATGCCTTATTTATACAAAAACTAATAAAATGTTTATGCAAGTGAAAAGTGTTTATTGCATAATAACAAAAAAAAACATTTAAAACTCATCTAACCTTTCAAAATTAACTTAGAAACCAAATTTAAATTATCAGAATTGGCTACTCAAGTTCAGTTTATACTGAAAGGTTCTCATTTGAAAGATCATTTTACTACATTACTGTTGTAACATAACTGATGAAAACATAGCTGTGACTTAAAATACAAAATTCATAGTAATAAAGAAGTTTTTTTCCTGTTATGTCATTCATAGTCATTTTGTTACCTCTTTATCACTAGCAACAGAATAGATGCAATTAAAAACTTGAGTGATATCTTATAAATCATCATCAAATGACATATTGTCATTTTGAGTCACATTTTGTAAGTCTTATCAATTAAAGAAAATTGCAGCTTTAGAGGGTTCTGAATGAACCATAGGCATACATTATCTAGCATGCCTTATTAAAAATACCACTGAAACAGTTCTTTATTTATTGAGGCTGGAGAGCAGCCCCGCAGAAAGAGATCTGGGGGTTTGAGTTGACGGCAAGTTGAATATGAGTCAACAGTGTGCCCTGGCAGCCAAAAGGGCCAGCTGTGTCCTGGGGTGCATCAAGCACAGCATAGCTAGCTGGACAAGGGAGGTGACTGTCCCACTTGACACCGCACTGGTGTGGCCCCACCTCAAGCACTGTGTGCAGTTTTGGGTGCCTCAATACAAGAAGGCTATCAAACTATCATAGTGTGTCCAGAGGAGGGCAACCAAGGTGGTGAAAGGCCTCAAGGGCAAGACTTATGAGGAGCATCTGAGGTCACTTGGCTTGTTCAGTTTGGAGAAGAGAAGGCTGAGGGGTGACCTCATCACAGTCTACACATTCCTCAAGGGGGGCAGCGGTGGGGAAGGTGCTGATCTCTCTCTGGTGACCAGTGATAGGACACGAGGAAATGGAATGAAGCTGCATCAGGGGAAGTTCAGTCTGGACATTAGGAAAAGGTTCTTCACTGAGAGGGTGGTCAGTCCCTGGAACAGGCTCCCCAGAGAAATGGTCTCAGCACCAAGCCTGTCAGAGTTCAAGGAGCATCTGGCTGACACTCTTAGTCACAGGGTTTAGTTTTAGGTAGTCCTGCAAGGAGCAGGGAGTGGGACTCAATGATCCTTATGGGTCCCTTCCAACTTGAGATATTCTGTCATTCTGTGATTTATTCAATTCTTTATTAAATGGCATTTTTCTGTAGTTCATTTGTGAAAAAGTAGATTATTGTACCTCATTTAATAAAATTCTTTGTTACAGAAAACATATCTATGAAATAATCATGAATGATTACTTTCACAGATATATGCTTGGGATATTTTGGAAATGGTTAACATGAGGAGTTAGTTAAATGACTTTTTGAAATAAGGCTTTAAAATTACCATTTTAAAATGTCTTACTGACAAAAACCTAAAAACAAGCCATAGTATGTCTATGCCAAGTTTAAAAATAAATTTTAGTATGTCAATGCCAACTGTCAAACTGCTAAACTGCCAGATTCATAAAGACCAAAAACATCGCTAAGTGTTACAATGGTATAGCATTACACATTCATCAGACAACTCATTGATCTAATCTAGTTCCAACCGGCAGCCAGCTCTTTAACCATCAAAATATTCACCTCTACTTGCTAATCTTCTTTAATATTTCAGTTTTTTATAGACTTTGTTATGAAAAGGTAAAAGCCAACACCTGTGCTTCTTTTCTGCGTTTTAAAAAACAGAAACTTGTCAGAAGGTTGTGTTTTTCTTCCTATCATCACTTGAATCCAGATGTACTGCATCCCAGATAAGTGCTCTAATCAGTTTGCCTCCCTTTCTCAATTTCTTCTCTTGCTGTTGATCGACTTCACATAAATTAATACTCATTAGACCATACATCAAAGATGAATTTTCTTTCTCTCTCCAGGGTTTTCAAAGGACACTTCAAAATAATTTGGATTGCTCTCTAAGTAGAATGGGATTTATTTTGTTAAAATTTCAGAAATTATTGTGGTTTCGGAAAATAGTGTCTATTTTACATATATTAAAAAGTCAGATTTCCCACCACAAGTTAATAATATGTACAAAATAGAAACGCAGAAATTGTTGCAATTTGTTTAGGCACCTGTGGGCACCTATTGCAGCTGTAGCGCTACTTTGAACATTTTAGCTTTGACATTTCAGTGAGCTTGATCTAAGGACACCCCAGCAGGGTTGTCCCATAGTTACTCGCCCTGACAATACCGGACTCAGTGGGGGAGGTCTTGTACATCCTGGGGCTTGAGATTGGTCCATTTTTTCTTCGTAAACATTGTGCTTAATGTAGCAGCCTTTTACAAATCTTATTCATTCATATCAGTTTGTTATATTACAAAGACCTCTTCCCCCTCCATCCACACTGGAGAGGAAATCTGATCTATTAGTCAACAAAGTTATAGATTTCAAATAAGACAGAAACAGTGATGGACAAACTATTTGCTAACCTGGCAGAAAAGTTCAGCTATTAACTGATAGTATGTGCTTGAGAAAACTTAAAATCAAAACCCCAACTCTACAACCTTTTTCATGCAAAAACTTGGTCTTAAGAGAAAATAGCTAGATTAAGTAGTTTAAAAATTAATCAACGGTCTGTAATCTCTTACTCTCTCTCCCACAGAAATAAAAGATCAGTCTTCCGGATATCTTGTGAAGACTCTCTTCTTTTTCAATTAAGTATACTAAGCTTTTTTCCAGTGATATGATAACCCTTCACTTGAGAATATATATTTTTTTAACACTGATAATGATCCCTTAAAATAACAGTCTACAACAAATTAATAGTAAAGCCCTAATCTGAAGCAAAAAGAGAAAAGGCTGAATTGTTTGAGGGCAAATTAATGACTGTTGCAGATTTCACATATATTTTTTAATAATTAGGAAAGTTAATCCAGTTATTCCCAGAAGTCTATGTGCAGTTAGGAAACGCTTCATCTTTTTATGACTACCCCTGAGGTTTGTTTTTAATTTTTAGTAAATCCTTATATCTTCCTCTGATGTTAACTTTGCTTGTGTTCCTAATGGTCAGACTGAAGTCCTCTTTTTCATTCTTTGACTTTACTATACCATTCTGGGTACCTTCACTATGTAATGTTCATCTCATTTCTCACTTCTTGTTCCTGTCTTCCAGGCACTTTATTGCACAGATCCAGCTTTGACCTGGCTTCTTTTCTTTTTTTTTTTTTTATTGGGCCCCTCCATACCTACAGATACACATTAGAACAAGAATATATAAACATAACTATATGTATGTGTAAGTATATATATACATACTTATACACACAAAGACATTTATAAGAAAGAACACTTGTAGCTGTGTCCATATCTCCATTGGGTGTGATCTAGTCAGTCCTGCACTACTGTGTAAGAAATTATACAATATATCCTATCTGCTTTTCCTGAAACACTTCTCTGACTTCTTATTTCACCAGTCACAATGAGTTTCACTCACAAAGCATGTTAATGTAAACATTGCACCAATTCAGAGTATTCTGAAAGTGAACAAAATTGCTCAAGCAGGAATCTGCCACGTCACTCTAAAAATTAGATTTGGGAAAATATTCTCAATTTATCATGTAATGTGACATCAATAAGAATTGTTGGGAAACTGTATTTTCCTTTCCCTTTTTTTTCCTTTTTTTTTTTTTTAATAAACATGGATAAATGATGGGGTCAGAACATCTTTTTCTCCTGTTTAAACTTATAAAATCATATTTGCCTGAACTTCAGAGGCTGAGAAGAAATTACATCAGAGAACTACTTCCTACCTCACAAGGTATGGATAACACCAAAACCATCAATTTCTCTTTGCTAGATGTTTTAAAAATGTCAGCTCTGAATCTCTGTATTTAGTTTATCTTACTCTATATGGAATCATAAATTCTGCTTCTTTTCTCCCATTATCCATTCTAAGAACACCTTCTTGATTATATATTCTCCACCAAAGCATTTCTCCAATAATATTTCTTAAATCTGGAGCCTGATTAATTATTATTTGATCCTTTTGGACCTTTCTGACATATGATCTCTTTTACTGGTTTGTCTTCTTTATTTATTCTTTATTTTCCCTCCAATAATTGGGTGTCTTTTTAATGATAACATATTACATGTTCTTCCCCTCACAGCTATTTTCATTGTGAGAAAAAGCTTACCATTGTAATATCACTAATCCAATTTGTATTCCTAATGTTAGCTTCATAAAAATCTAAACTCATGCAACTACAATCAACCAGGGATTCTCAAAATTACTGAGAATTGAGAACCTAATTATACCAAGTTCGTTTAGAAGCAGTCACATATCATAAATCAGCTATTAGTGGAGTTACTGCAGAGAATGAAATTAACTTTCAAAATGTTTCAGACTTGTACTGCACAGTATTTCAACCTCAAGATAAAGAAGGCAAATGTTTTGGGTGACGATATTATGGTAGCCAAGATTGAGAGAACAAAGACTTTTTTAATTCTCAGAACAAAACCCAGAAGAATGGAATTTCAGTGGGCCATTGATTCTCCCTGTCAATTTTTGTAAGCCACCTATACAATTTTTTGCAGAAACTTGTGGTAAACTTCTTGGTTAGCTTCTAATAGCAGAAAAGTCCATGGCTGCTCTTACTTACCATATGGAAAAAGACGACTAAGTTTTAATAATTACCTCATCTTTTCAGAAATTGTCTTTGAACTTTTTTGGGGGGGCTGTTTTCTCTTTTGGGGGGACTGGTTTCTATCTTTTTCAGTTTGGAAGTTGCAGTATTTTCACACACCAAAAAATCATAGTTTATTCAAAAAACAGAAAAAAAAAAGATAAAGCAAATGTCTTGACAGTCAAAGTATCTAAACTTTCTAAAATTGCCATTGACTGCACCTTTGATTTCTGTTCAGAGTTCATTCTAAGCCGTCAATGAACCTGCAGTACAGTTCAGCTCCAGCACCCTCGGCATGGCTATACTTTTAAGAGAGAACCTCTGAAACTGAGTAGCAGCCGGAGAAACAAAATGGCAGATAGAAAAGTCAATGCTGTCTACAGCTTCCTGAAGGCTTAGTAATTCACTAGGAATTTTTCTAGCAGAAACAGCATTTATATGGTTAGATAATGTATAAATTACTGGACACCAGCTTCTTAATGCTTCTGAAAACATTAAGCAATAAAACTGCAGAAAATAGTAATTTCCCAGCATCAGCAAAGCTAGGGAAACATACCCTAGAGACCAAGGTTGTTATTTTTTAGTATATAAACCATGTAACTTTATTTAACTCTGCTATATTATCTTCCATGGATGCCACGAAATTAGTTTACAATGACAAGAAAGAAAAACACCATCTAGAAACAAAACTGTAACAAAAGGTGCTTTCATAGAAAAGACCAAGGTTCTTAGAGAAACAGCAGTGGAACATTTCTTGCTTGAAGACATAGTGAATGGAAAGGGCTACCTCGTGGCATATGTTCCAGACTGATAAAATGAAATAAAATAAGGAATGTCTAAAATCCCTCATCAAATCCACATTCTACATGAACTCTAAAAAACCACTGAGGCAATGGCTCAGCTCACATAAATCATTAACTGTTAAATAACTTTTCTGTTACGGTTGTCATTTCTTGACAGAAGGTACACAGAATTCTTTGGATTTCATGTAAGTTCTACAAGGAGTTTAGGACACTGCCTGAGTTTTTATTAATAGGTTAAATTCATAGAGTTACAGTGATGAACAAAATTTCAGTCCTGTTAGAGACATTTGTATGCAGCGAACACTGCCAAAATGGGCAGTATCTGCAGAAACAGAACAAATATTTAATAGACACTGACAACGCCATGAACTTACAACATGTATATTTTTCTGAAACCTGTTTACTACCTCATATTAGAAGGAAAAAAAAACAACAACAAAACAGAAAACAACATCTAAGATCAGGCAACTGAAAGGTTAGAAAATTTTTGTTTTCTTCCTGTTTTCGAAGACCTTGTAAAAGAAATCTTTGTGGCATACTGATTGAAATCAAATACAAACAACAGACATGACCCAAATCTCTGCTGTTTTTTTGATTATTAACTCTTACATTTGTTTTGGAGAACAGAAATTTCTAAAATATTTCTTTGCTGTGAGGAATCATATTAAGACCCTTCAGTCACAAGAAACCTTCACAAATTATTACAGAAGACAACAAATACCCTTTATTGCTCATCCACATGGGTACCAATAATACTGCCAAGGGAGAATTTGAAAAGTAAAGGGTGTCCAGAGGGCTTGGGATTAGGCTGAAAAGCATGGGAGACCAGAGGGGTTCTCCTTAGTGCAAGAGGAAAAGCTCAGGCAGGAGAATCAGATTCCTGCAGAACAACACTTGACTAAGCAGCTGGTGCTGGGCACCAGGGCTTTGACTTCTTTGACCACAGGATCATCTTCAAGGAATAAGGGCAGCAGGGGAGACATGGGATCTGCCTGGCTGAACGGGGCAACAGGTTCGCTGACCTAGCAAGGAGAGCTCCAAACTGTTTGTCAGGGATGCAGGCCAAAACCTACAGGTCCAGGGAAGAACACATGGGACGAGGCAATGAATGTTTCTCTCCCTCCCCCTCAGAAAGCAACATGACTGGAAGCCCAGTTGAAGTGTACGCAAAAATGTGCTGCATGGGAAGCAAACTGGACAAACTGGAAGTGCACATACAGTCACTCAACTTTGGTGTCATCAAGATTACAGAAACCTAGTGGGACAGCTCACCTGACCGGAGGGCTGCAATGGATAGACACAGGCTCTTAGGAAAAGCAGGAAGAAAAGGAGAGGCTGCACCCTACGCAAAGTAGGATCTTGAATGAACAGAGCCCTTCTGCAATAACAGGCGACAGGCTCATCGAGCTCCTGCGGGCTAGAATGAGAAAGGGAAGCCAAAGGGGACATCATTATGGTGAATATCTGCTGCAGACCACCTGATTAAGAAGTGGTCAAAACCTTTAAACAACTAGAAGTTTCCCAACCACAGGCTCTGGTTCTCATGGGAGGCTTTAACCATCCCAACATCTGTGTGGATGGCAGCATAGCAGAGGGCAAGCAATCCATTAGGTTTCTGAGTTCACCGGGAAGAATGTCTTTAATGCAGGCACTGGACAGGCCAACTAGGTGTAGAAAAAAAGAAGCACTCAGGTAAGTAGTATTCAACAGCAGCTATGGTTACAATAACCATGAGCTGAAGATCCTGTGGGAAGCGAAGAAGATAAATAGTAGAACCAGATTTCAACTTATTTGCAAAGTGGTAGACGGGCTCTCATGGGCTGATGTCTTGAAGGGCCAAGAGGCCCAGAAGAGCTTGTTTGTCTTCAAAGGCAGCTTCCTCAAAGCTCAAGAACGATGTATATATATATATGTACATAAATGAATAGGCATAGCAGGAGGCTGCTCGGGCTGAACAGGAAATTCCTGACTGAGGTGTTTTAACTGAAATGCAAAGCCCCCTCCCCCCCCCCATAACAGTGTACAAAATGTGAAAGCAGGAATGAGCTACTTGAAAGGAATATAGAAGTGTTGCTCAGGAATGCAGGGATAGAAGAAGGAAGGCCGAAGCTCAGATTGAATGAAAACTGGTGAGGAATGTGAAGAGTGGTCATACTAGAAACCATTCTATAGCTATATCAACAACAAAAGGAAAATGAAGGACATGGTGGTGCTGCTGCTCAGTGGGCTGAGTGACCTTGTGATGAAGACATGGAAAAGGCTGAGGCACTCAATGTCCCCTTTGCTTCTCTCTTTATTAGCAAAGGGTGCCCTCAGGCCTCCCAATTCTCAATAAAATGCAGAAGTTTTGGGAAGAAAAGTAGTAGCCACAGCACAGGAGAAACAATACAAGAACCTATAGAAGTAAACAGGATATGTGCAAGTTCATGGTACTTAATGGAATGCACCAAAGGGTTCTTGGTGTGTCACAGTGTGTGGCTGCTCTGTGTCATCTTTGAAATGTTATGACAAGCAAGGCTGATTCCCAATGACTGGGAAAGAGGTAATTTTTCATTTCTCATTTAAAAAAAACCCCAAGGATCCTAGCAACCGTGTATCTGTCAAGTTCACCTCAGACCTCCAGAAAATTATGGTGTAAGTGTTTATGAAAACCATTCCCAAGCACACAAAGGACAAAAAGCTGAACAGGGGCATCCAGCTTTTGCCAATGCAAATCATCCTTGGCTACCTGACTTCTTTCTTTGACAAAAATATTTAGCCTGACGTTAACAAAGTTTTCACAACACAGTTCCCCACTATATCACTGTAGTCAAACTGAGGGCATACAGACTGGATGGGTGGGCTATTATGTGTGTGAAAAACTGACTGAACGATCAGGCTCACATAGCAGAGGCCAATAGTTTAAAGTCAAGCTAGTGGTCAGTGACTTGCAGCATTCCCCAGGGATCCAAATTGGGGCTGAATTTTTATAATATCTTCACCGTGAGTCTGCAGTATGGGATTGAATGCACTCTGACAAGGTTTGCAGATGGCACCCTGAAGGGCAGGACTGCCATTCAGACAGGCTTTGACAACCTGGAAGAATGACAGGAATCTTATGAAATTCCAAACCAGAAATGCTAAGTCTCATACCTAGAACAGGATCATCCTATACCTGGAACAGGATCATCCCATGCAAAAAATATTTTCTAAGTGGCAGCTCTGACAAAATGACCTGAGGTCCTGGTGAAATAGAAGCTGAGTCAGTGGTGCACTTTTGCAGCACTGAAGGCTTACCTCGTATTGGGTTGCATGAGCAAGAACATAGCCAGCAGCTAAAGAGCGAGAGTTAGACCGAGTTCATCTACTTGACACTCAGGAGGCCCCATCTGGAATGCTGTGTCCACCCTACGCTCTCCCAGTACAAAGGAGACACTGGCATTGACAGACCAGAAGTCCAGAGAAGGGTCACTAAGATGGTTAAGATGATGAAGAACATAATGTATGAGACTAGAGAATGAGGGAAATGGATTTTTCAGCCCAGACAAGAGGAGGCTATGAGAAAATCTAACTGTACTGTTTAATTTAGGAAAGATGGAGCCAGAATCTTTTCATAGGTCCACAACGGCAGAAGAGGAAATGGATATAACCTGTAAAAAGATAATTCAAACTGATCATGAAAATGAGGGCAGCTAGGCACTAGAACAGGTTCCCAGAGAGGCTTTAGAATCAACATCCATGGAGATATTAAAATTTCAAGTGGGCAAAGCCTTGAGCAACCTGGTCTAACTTTGAAGTTATCCATGCTTTAAGCAGGAGTTGGACTCAAAGGGATTGGTCCATCAGATGTCCCCTTCAAAGATCATATGGTTGAAGATTTCAAGCTTCTTCCTGGCAGAAAGTTTCCAAAAGTAGAAACTTGCAAAAGCATTTGCCAGGTCCTGCTGTTAAATTGCTATAGCTATCCCCTGCGTAAATGAAAAAAGATCAGTAGATAACATCTACCTCTGAATGTAAACTCTGGAGAGTCATTGCTTCTGAATTGTGATTATAGTTTTAAACGGTGTAGATTTTTAGACAGTACATTAGTACTTTTACATTTAGAAAGTAAAAAAAACCCACCTCAAAATAAATTTATTTAATCTGGTGGTTTAATATTGTCTTTATAATTTAAAGATATTTCATGTCTTCATTTTTACCTCTGCAAAAAGGAACTGGAAAATCCCATGATGCACCATTTCCAGGACTCACAATACATGTCAACATCGCATGGCCTTCAAGGATGTAACCAGAGATACAGCTATATCGGATTTTATCTCCAATGTTGAATCTGGTTCCATGAAGTACTCCTTTAGGTATCTCTCCTGGGTTGCCACAAGTATGACTAGGTAATACTGTCAAAAGAAAGAAAGAAAAATGTTACGGTTAAATGCTGCAGAATGAAGTAATAAATACCTGTCAAACAATTGTAATTAAATAATTGGGTTTATTTTCATTTTTTAAAACAGTATTCCTTATACAAAAAATGGAGAAATTAGTCTATGAAATGTACTTTCACAAAAGATTTCAGTTGGTAACAGATATCCCAACTTTCAAAGCTAATTTCAAACTCATTTCTTGGTTTAACACTCCTTCAGTGAAGTTCTTTACAGATCTATTTTCAAATGAAATATCCTATAAACTTTGCTGTTTCTCCCAAAACTCTGAATGAAGTAAAAGAAGTTTTTATTTAATTCTTTTTTTGTAATATTGCAAAAATATTCGTACATCATCATTATGGATCCAGGCAGTAGACGGCACTTTACGTACAGTTTTCATTTTACTTGATAGAATAGCAATTTAAAAGGATCCAGTAATTAACTGGTCTCTGACAGTAAACTGAAGTCTAAAGTGTATTAAAGAAGTTTGATTTTCTGCTTATTTTCAAATTACTCCAGGTTCTAGAAAATAAATTAAGTCAGTCTTTGTTAATGGAAACAGAAAATATGAGGGAAACAATGACTAAGTAGTAACATTGGGCTGATATGAATGGACATAGTTATTTTCTTTTTTATTGCAGAAAGTTACTACCATTTGTAAGCATTAGTTATTTGGAAGAGATTGTCTTAACTTGTTATCAGTTTAGAGATGATACTCCTCCACCCAGGAAAAGCAAAAGTGTGTGTTGGGGAGGAGGAAAATGGAATTGTTTTTGTTCTCTATCTCATTTGAAATTTATTAATGGCATGCCATTCCTTTCATTGAAGTAGTACAAATTAAAATTTTTTAATTTCCTTTAGAGCAGAACAAATAAGTGCAGGAAGCTGAAATATGTCATGAACAGAGCACAAAAGATAAATGTGTTCATCAAAGAAATGGTGGTCTGAAAAGCTCACATGTAATTCTGGTATCTTTTCAGAAACTGCATGTTTCGTGGACAAATTCTTTCACCCCGTACTTCTCTCTTACCTTACTCTACCCATCTGCAGAATAAACATAACCATACTAACCTCACTAACCTGCATGTGGAGAGGATTAATTACTCAATACATGCACATCCTCAGAGTGTTGTAAAGCATTATATCAATATATCAATGCTAATTAAGCCCCATTATACCATGTAAGTTCAATTATTGAATGCACACCCTTAATTCATTACTCAAACAGTTAGTCACACTGGCATTTAAATGATCATAATTACACTTAAGTTACAACCCAAACTACACGAGAAAATTTTGAAAAGGCCAAAAAAAGGCTAAAAAAATTAAAAGAGCACTTTCACTTACAACACCCTTTTATGAGAAAAATGCCAAAATCTTCTATAAATATTAAGACGGTAACAAAAGCCATATAACCCTCTAATGAATGATGAGTTAGATGAATGTTCTACCAATGTTGCAGATCAGAGATCTAACATTTCTGTGCATTAGAGGAACTACTTAAGGTTGCTGAGCTAGAAGCAAACAATATGATACCCACACTTCTTCTGTGCTGTTTCAGCAGCCTTAATAGAATAGGATATTTATTTGGATGTGCTCATTCACATTGGAAAGATAGTCAGTGTTTGATTCACATATATGAGAATGAATACATACAAAATAAAGTGATTTTAAGACATCGGACTAATTAGAATAAAATAAAGATACTAATTTACATTCCAAAAAGTTGGCAACAATGATCCACTATATGCTACAGCATATATTGCTATATGCTATTATATGTTTTATAGCACTATTAAAAATGCTACCTCTCTCTTGGCAAATTTCCCCCTTTTTGCTGCTTTAGTCATGGTAGGTTAACACAGGTAATTTTGCAAGACAAGTCAAACAAATAAAAATTTGTTACATGCTTTGACACAGCAGAATACCAGCAGCTGAAACAAGAATCTCTCTTTCTGTTATTTTTGAATCAAAACATTTTTACACAACACTGTAATACGAAGTAGTTTCCTCATAAGATCTTGTGTATGCAGGAATATTTATACAATCCAAACCTCAGTATTTATTTTTATGAGTGGGTGTGCTATGCGGAAGAAAAATGCATTATTCAAAGATACTATGATTTCTGACAAACTGCATTCCCAAGGAAAACACATCATAGCAAATCTAGGTCTGCCATATACATGATAACTGGCACTAGCTAACTATTGAAACTGTATTGCAGCCAATCAGTCTTCTATCTGTGTAAAGGTCTCCTACAATATGATGTTTTTCTGCCTTTTCTTACCACTACATCTGTCAAGAACCCCAGAAAAAATGGGACTTGGCATCCTGAAACTGGCATGCATTTTACCACAACCTCCTAAAAACCAGTAAAAGATGAGTCATCTGAGAATGACAGCCATGTTCAATAATACACATAATAGTTCACAGGATTTCACTATTTGTCAAGATCAAGCATTCAGCGGCATTATTTATGTGCTTTTCTAAAACTCTGATTGAAGTACATTGAGGTAGCTGCACAATTTCATCTGCACAGACTTTACTGCTTCTAGTCTGGACCTAAGATGAATTACCCTTTGAAGGTTCCTAACAGTAACCAAAATAGTTTACTCTTCGGATTATGAGAGTTCTGGCTGACCAAAGCTATCATATGTCCATCAAGCTTTAACTTCATTGCCAAGTTTTCAGTAAAAGACCCGTATTTTTCTGTAGTGTTACTGAGGTCTACTGTCAATAGGATTGAGAATCTGCAGTCCCTTCCTGAAGGAAGCTCATAGAATCACCAGTGCCACAGCATCTTTCATTATCAAGATGTTTGATTCATGAATTTGATGTTCACTGTGTATTGAGAACAATTATAAACTATACTACACAGAAGCACTGAAGGTAATGGATTTCTATATTGACCTAACATTACAGTGTTCTCAGATAGCATGCTTTATCTCATTTTTCTTCACTCAAGTCCTTTTTAGGTTTTGGAAAAAAAAAAAAAAAAATTACAATGTTTGGAAAGGAATTTGTTTAGTCTTGGTACTTTAATAGCAAAAATATGTATAGTGGGGTAGCCAAGCAGATCCATCTCCTGAGATTTCCTCCTCAAGAGTCTATCTTCACCATTACGACAGACCTAAGAGCCTGTGTGGACCTCACTTCCTAGCACAGATCAATCTGGAGCACTGTGCAGTAAGATTTATTCATGAAATTAAAGCTGAAAGATAGGCCTTCCTCATACATTACCTGTATCATCCTAGACAGTTGAACTGTTTGACAAATGCACATAATCCAAATCCAGAATGCAATTTATTAATTAGATAACATGCCAAAGGTTTTAACTCACTATTTAAACTAACTTTTTTTAGAAAAGTATTCAAAACATCGTAATCTATAATTATGAGACAGTGGCAGAAGGCTACACCACCACAGGACTGGAAAATGTAGTAGAGAAATGGCACCATTTTTGACAATATATCAATAATCAATTAAAGGCTGTTAAATAAACTCATATGTAACAAATTACTAATTCTGAGATGGCCTGTATCAGATTATTTATTTACACAGCCTTTTTAATACTCTTTCTGAAGCTAAAGTCCGTATTTATTTGCAACGCAGGCCACTTCGAAGCATATTCACAGCACCTTAAATATAGACCTTTGCTTAAACAAAATCCTTTCCTTTCACTTATGGAGAGTTTCCTTTATTTTGTTGGATATATTAGATTTCATCATTTACCCCTTTCTATCATAACAGAGAAATCACCTAAGATTAGACAGCAGTGGTTGATAATGAAAAAAACAAAATATAAATGGTAGCTATCATTGAACTGAATACATTTTGTAATTACTATTTTATTCCACATCTTTTTTCTTACTATGGTAAGTAAGTTTTCTTACTATGGTCATCACACTAGAATGCAAGTCTTTAAATACACAACAAGCAGTGCCTATACATTTTTCCCATGTTTACTTCAAACCCATCATAACAACTACTGGCAATGTAATGTCCTGTTTTGGTAAGATTTTTTTTTTGTACTTTGGTTTAAAAGGTCAAGCTAAAAAAAGGTACTTTCTAATAAATTCTGAAGGTTTTGAGGTCTCTGGCAGCCCAACTCCTATTAATTTTTACATGAATAAGGCATCTAGATCTGAAATCAGTTATAAAACTATGAAAATTAACTTCCTAACCTTTGCTGAAAGCACTGTTCAGAGGCTCAATCTGATGATGATTTCAGGAGAACATAATGGATTTTTTTTTTTTTTTCTCAGAAGTCACGATCATAAACTAGATTGCCAAGATCGCCTAGAGGCCTTAACAGCAAAAAGCTCACACTGCTTATGTCAGTTAAAGATAACACTGTCACCCTTCTGTGAATCAGTTCCTCAGCTTTTATAGGCCAGTGACACACATGGTAGTCAGAACTTGACAGCAACAATTCAGAAAGCAGCTTAATTGAAATTAAGAAAAATAGGAAGGGGAAAGAGGAAAGAAAGGAGCAAGACGCATGTTTTTCCTTCACTTATTTCAATAGCTTTACAAGATTTTAGAAGGATCTATGTTATTTGTTCTTTTTCCTGTTCTTTCTGAAACAACTGGAAAAGTTTTCTGGGTTGTACCTAAATTCAGCCAAATGCAAACTTCCCCACTTCTTGCTGTTCCATAGTCCCTCTGTTACAGTCCCCTATGTGTCTCCTAACATTACCTTCTTATATTGGTGGCCACAGGCAAAACCACATACGAAGGAAAAACCTTAAGTCAGGAGGAAGTTAGAGAGTCCCTTGATATGGTTGACAGCTTTGGAATTACAACACTGGGAGGAATTTCAGAAGCTGTGTGGAGAAAATTAGGGTTACAGAAAATTTCAGGGCATATGTCAAGATGTTTAATAGGTGTGATGCACAGCCCATGATACCCTGTCCCCACGGGTACTGTAAGTGTTATACTTTGCGGTTTCATGTATAAATAGAAGATATACATACAACTGTATTTCCAGAGTCATAGAAGAAGAAAATAATTTTTGAGAAGGGTAATAATTATACTCTTTATGAAAACAGAACAAAATATGCTAATAAATAGGCAAGGAAAAACCACTAGATTTTCTTGCAAGAATGGCACTGAAACTAAAGTCTCTGCTCCAACTCAGAAAAGCAACTTCATTTGAAAAAGAACTGTCCTGATTTCAGCTGGGATAGAGTTGTCTTCCTAGTAGCTGGTACAGTGCTATGTTTTGAGTTCAGTATGCGAAGAATGTTGATAACACTGATGTTTTCAGTTGTTGCTCAGTAGTGTTTAGACTATAGTCAAGGATTTTTCAGCTTCTCATGCCCAGCCAGCAAGAAAGCTGGAGGGGCACAAGAAGTTGGCACAGGACACAGCCAGGGCAGCTGACCCAAAGTGGCCAAAGGGGTATTCCATACCATGGGACGTCACATCTAGTATAGGAACTGGGGGGAGTGGGGGCGGGGGGATTGCTGCTTGGGGACTAACTGGGTGTCAATCAGCAGGTGGTGAGCAACTGCACTGCACATCATTTGTATATTCCAATCCTTTTATCACTACTGTTGTCACTTTATTAGTGTTATCATTACCACTATTAGTTTCTTCTTTTAACATTCTATTAAACCGTTCTTATCTCAACCCACGAGTTTTACTTCTTTTCCCAATTCTCTCCCCCATCCCACTGGGTGGGGGGGAGTGAGCGAGCGGCTGCGTGGTGCTTAGTTGCCGGCTGGGGTTAAACCACGACAGGAACTTAGATTAAAAAAAATTAATACCCTTTCAATCTACCAAACTGAAAGTGCTGTACTGAACAAAAGATGGACTTAGGAAGATACTTATATGTATATACACGTAAAAGTACTTTCTCTAATAAATCTGTTCTGGAAATAATATAGTGCTTTTTTCTAAGGAGTAAGTAATGAAAATTGCTTTGAAAAAATAATTCTAAAGAGTTCTGTAGAACTGTACTTGCCATTTCTACTGAGAAAAAGACTACAAAATCAATATATTTGATTTTTTTTTAAGTTTCTAATGTCTTATATTAAACTCCATTACAGTACATTTTGACCTTTCTGTTTTAAATAATTCCAAATATTGAATCAATTGAAAAGCATGTAATAGTTCACTGTCAATTTATTAAACAACTTTGTCCTTTCTATTTCCAAGAGCTATGTACAATGAATAGTTAATTGATCTACCAGCGCTGATTTCCGCATTAGTATGGAACACTCTAGATGCATGTAGGTCATTTGTCAGAGGACAGTATCTTGACAGAAACTGCACAGTCTTACCCTCTGCAAAATTCTTCTTTATTCTCAAAACCAACATGGCCTACAAAATTGCTTCCACAGATATGACACTTTTTGGAAAGCAAAAGAGACAAAGAAGCTAGAGCAGGTTGCCCAGACCATGTCTGGTTTGGTTTTGAGTATCCCCAAAGATGGGTACTCCACAGACTCTCTGGGCAATCTTTTGCAGTGTTTGATCAATCTCACAGAAGAAATAAATAAATATATTAAAAAAAAAAAAGGCTTTTTCTTATGTTTAAACGGAATTTTCTGTATTTCAGATTGTGTCCATTGCCTCTCATCCTGCCAGTGGCCACCACTGGGAAGAGTCTGGCTGCATCATCTTTACCCCTACCCAGAAGGGAATTTACACATGTCAGTAAGATTCCCCTGAGCAATCTCTCCTTCAGGCTGAACAATCCCAGATCTCTGTCTCTCCTCGGGTCAGATGTGCCAAGCCCTTAACCACCTTTGTGGCGCTTTGCTGGACTCACTTCAGTACGGCCATGCCTCTTTCTTGTACTGGGGAGCCCAGAACTGGACACACCACTCCAGGTGTGTTCTCACCAGTGCTGAATAGAAGCGAACAATCATGTCCCTCAACCTGCTGGGAGCGCTCTGCATAATGCAATCCAGAAGGTTGTTGGTCTTTGCCACAAGGGCATACTGGTGACCTGTGGTCAACAGGTTGTCCCCAGGTTCTCTGCTGAGCTGCCTCCTATCTGCTCAGTCCCCATCCATTACTGGTGCCTGGGATTATTCACTCCCAGGTGCAAGACTTTGGATATCTCTTCGTTGAGCTCTATGAGATTTCTGTTTGCCTATTTCTCCATCCTGTCAAGATCCCTTTGAATGGCAGCCCAACCATCTGGTATATCAGCCATGCCTCCAAGTTTTGTATCACCTGGATAGTTGCTGAGCATGCACTCTGTTGTCCAGGTCATTAATGAAGACATTAAACTGTACTCAGCCCAGTAATGACCCCTTTTGTACTTCAACAGTGACAAGCTTCCAGCAAAAGGAATATCTTTTCCAGATTTTAACTTCCACTTCAACAGCAGGCTGGAAGAACCAACATGGAGTCACTAAGGGAGAATCATGCCTGACCAATCTGACTGCCTTATGTGAAGAGATGACTGGTTTAGAGGACTAGGGGAGAGCAGTGGATGTTTTTTACCATGACTTCAGCAAAGCCTTTGACAAGGCTCTCCATAGTAGCCTTGTAATAGATCCAGTGGAGCATGAAATGGATAACTGGACTGCAAGGTAGGGAGAAAATTGGCTGGACTGTAAGGTTCAAAATGTTGTGACCACCAGTAAAGAGCTCAACTGGCAGCCGGTTGCTAGTTGATTCCTCAAGGGTTCATACCAGAGCTGATATTCTTTAATAACTTTTATTGCAATAGGAGATGGAACAAACCCTCCTCGAGTTCAGGATGACACCAAACCAGGGAGCAGTCCATATTGGAGGGCAGGACTGCTATTCTCCAGGCTGTCAAGATCCCTTTGAAACATCGTGACACAAATATCATGAAATTCAACAAAGGCAAATGCAAAGTTTTGCCCCCAGGACAGCATAACACCATGCAACTGTACAGTGTGATGCCAGCTAGCTGGGAAGTGGTTTAGCAGAAAAGGACCTGGCAGCAATGTGCTCTGGCAGCAAAGACCCCCAATTGCACCCCACGCTGTAGAAGAGTGAAAGAGCAGCTAGCAGACCAAGGGAAATCATTCTCCCCCTCTATATTGCGCTTGTGAGTCCATGGCTGGAGTACTGTGTCCCGTCTGGGGCTTTCCAGTTCAAGGAGGACTTTAACATACCGGATCAAGTTCAGTGGAGGGCCAGCACTATGGTCAGGTGGCACTGGGGCACTTGTCCTCTGATGGGAGGCTGAGGAAGCTGGGCTTGTTCAGCCTGGAGAAAAGACTGCTTTGGAAAGGGGAGATCTTAATCCTGTGTCCACAGAGAAGTGTAGAGAAGAATTTTCTCAAAAGCGCACAGTGACAACATGGGACGTAATGGATGCAATTTGCAACAAAGGAAGTTGCATTTAGAACTTAGAATGTTTGGGGTTTTTTTCCAACTTGAGAGCAGCCAAGGATTGAAATAAGTTGCCAAGAGAGATTGTGAAATCTGTCCTTGGAAATATCCAAACCATGACAGGACAAGACCCTATGCAACCTCATCTAACTTTGCTCTTCTTTGGTGAGGGTGAGTGGGTGTTAATCAAATGAACACCAGAAACCCTTCCCAATTTAAATCAGTCTATGTGTCCATCTTCAAGAAGGTTGCTGACAAACAAGCCTCTTTACAACCACTGGCAGCTCGTGATAGTTAATCTGATTATAACTTCTTTCCTATTTTTTATCATCCTGAGCTTCAAGTTTACTGTTGACTTTGATTATATGCTTCTGGAACACAGATTATGCAAGCACAGACAAAATGGTAATATTTAATGTAATACAGAGGATTAGTCCACAGCTAGGGCCCTGGGTTCTATAGAAATAATAAAAAGTATAATAATTTTAAGTTCTGACATGTAAAAACCCCTCAGTATAATAAAGATAAGGTGAAAACACATGATAAGAAAAATAATGGCTAGAAGAAATGCCTCCCACAGGAAGTGTAATTCAACAATTACTCTCCATTGGTACTATCACTAAATTAATTTTTACTTTATATAATATTTTTCTCATGGTATTTAATAAAGGCTTCTGTGAACACTCAATTTTTAAGTCTATTTATTTTAGTGTGTATGTGTTATATGTATAAACAGACATATGCACATAAGATCAAAACAGGAAATCTTCAGTTTGAATGCCTCCAGTTTTAGGTTTTTTCTTAATAAAGGATCCCAGGATTTCTCCAAAACCTCTTCCAGCAGCTGATATGTCAAAATATAAATCTCACATAAGACATCAATCTAAGCTGACTATTAATCTATTTGTGAGAGGGGGGAAAAAGAGGGGGGGAGGGGAAGAGAACTATGAATAGAATTTTCACCTTTATCCCCCCCAAAATAAAATGAGGAAATTTTTCCCAACTCCAGAGTTACAAAAAATCATCATAAGAAGCAACTACTAGAGGAGTGGTACCAGACTTTTTGTCATTGGCACATGTGCACGTACACATACACATACCCATGCAGACACACAACTAACCTTGAAAGCTTTAGTCCGCAAGTTATCTAACATCAGATATTTACATCTTTCTTAAAAATTATTTCATCAAAAATTAATGGATTTCATTTTATTTATTCTAGGGGAAGGAAGAGTTCACTCACAGAAACCAAAACATACAAAGTGCAAGTTCATGGAATACCTGTTAATTAAGCCATATTTACACTTCAAGGTGCCAAATGCAGCTTTCAAGAATCTACATGGCACAGAAACGTACATACTGAAGCATCAGGCATGGCCCACTATTTATCTCCTGTCAACATTTTTGTTCAGACTGTCTTTGCTGGGTCTACTTGCGATTTTTTTCTTAAAAAAACCTCTAACCAAACAAACAAAACTCCACACCCTTATTGGCTTACAGAAGTAAAGCTGTTATGTTTGTTATTGTTAGCTGAGCAAGTAGAAACCTCTATTTTCATAGAATCCAAGGATAAGAGGAAATCTGTTCCCTGTTATGTGTTTGTTTCTGTATTTGTGCACTCATAAATCATGGCAATATTTTCCAGATAAAATACTTGGATCATATCACTTTTGAAAGCTACAGCTTTCTTGTTTTACAAGCATTTACCCAATGGTGTCCGTCTGTCTCTAAGGATGTGCAAAACTGTATTGGATTGCACAGCTATGAAAATCATTTGGGAGTAGGCAGCAACTTTAAAACTCTAATACATCTTCCACATTGAGATTGATATTTTAATTTTCTTGTGCACGTAATAACGAAAGATTGATGGATTTTATTTTTAGTGTGTTTACTTTTATTATAAAGTACGTAATAAATGTCTTGCCGTTGGTTATAAGACCATAAAAGTCAATACTGTACAAACAATGCCAGAAAACTCTCAAGTGCAAAGACAATCTGAAATTAAAGCTAAAACTTTCTATTTCTTCACACTTATTTTGCCTCAGATGTACTACACACTTTCCCAGATGAGCTGAGATCAGTGAGCAATAGTTCTAGATTTTAATTTTCTCTTCTTGAAACAGGAGAAGAACGAGTGGAGCATGACAGTCCAGGCCGACGCTATAAAAAGCATCTGAGGCTGTGCAAAATTTATAAATGGAAACTTTGCCAGCTACCAGAGATCGAAAGTCATTAGTCATATTCTTAAAAATATCAAAATCATGCTTTTCCACCTCCTCTAAAAAGTTCAGTGTGTTCTATGGTCTGTTTTCCAGTTTGTCAGTATGATCACCACAAATGTGTGCCGTAACTGCCCTTCTCATTCTGAGAAAGATCATGATGACCTTTTGGCAATGAAGAAACTCCTGTTTTCTCAACTATCCTTCCACAGTGCTACTTCCAGACTGCCAACATAAAAAATGTAATTGGAAGACTACCTCTAGCTCACTACCTCATGTATGATAACAAATAAAACCAAGCAAATACTGTTTTTTAACCAGACCACTTTTGAGGATCCCATTAGTCAAAAGACCTACACTCAACTCATTAAAATCAAATCCATCCTGTGCTTGAAAGCCCACAGGATATGAAGGTAAAAATGACAATATCTCTGTGTGTTAAACAAGGTACTTATCAAACAGAAAGATAAGTACAAGAAACTGCTAAGACCTTATGTGGAGGCCTGCATACAAATCTGATTACCCATGTTCAAATAAAAGTAATTCAATCTGAAGCAGACACAGAGCAGGGCTACTAAAGTGTTCCAAGAGCTAGAGAGCTTTTAAGAGGATATTGGAAGATTTTTACAGCTATAATCTGAGAAATTAAGATTAAAATGCAGTCATTATGAAGACACTGGAAAGCAAACACCAGGTCATAAGAAATATTATACAAGCTGAAGGCAAGGCTGGGACAAAAATGAAAACTCATAAACAAATTACAGTTACAAGCAGGTTGAAAATGAGAAGCATTCTAAGCAGAACATGAAACTATGGGGCAGTTTCCATACAGTCACAGGGAGAGAGGAGACTGGGGGGTGCATGACTAGTCTGAGGCTGACCTTAATTTATAAAATAATTTTAAATAAAAATGACTACCTGTGTCTTAAGGAGTCTAATCAAGGAATGCAGAAGCTTCCTCATTTGGCCAACATAAGCAGAGACAAAAGGTCTAAGAGACCCACTTGTGCACCTCCTATCCTGTCAGCCTACCGACACACAGACATTTGGGTCTGACATGTCTTTTCATTGAGACACTTAAAATTGATTTTGACAGAGAATGAGAAAGTTAACTGACTTCTGATTTTACATGGAAAAGCACACTTATTTCAAGATAGAAGACAGTAATGTACCAAGCTGCTATTATCTTCATGTATTTATATGATTAAACAACATATATTGCACAATCAAAATTTTTGTATTCTTGTTACTATTAACAAAGCAGTGGAGCATGAAAAGATTCACATACGTATTACTCAAGTACACAGATTTTATACATCTAGCAATCTGAAGCCAATTTTTTCCTAATGCTCATTTTTCCTGGAAACCCCTTGAAACAAGAGTCTGTCTGACCCATACTGAGAATTATGTTACTAAGACGAGAGAACAAGCTTATGCTTAATGAGGGCAAGACAACAGAATACATACAACTGTACAGATGAATTGTGAATAAAAACTGTTGAGGCAGATTTCATAAACAGATATTCTCTCTATTGTTCCCAACATTCTCTGCAATGATTGTTGCTACTAAATCAAATTGGATTTTGAACTATTAAGACATGCCATACTAGGTAAGGACA
Organism: Haliaeetus leucocephalus; assembly: GCF_000737465.1. NCBI lineage: Eukaryota > Metazoa > Chordata > Aves > Accipitriformes > Accipitridae > Haliaeetus > Haliaeetus leucocephalus. The sequence goes on from NW_010972577.1 coordinate 621,761, forward strand.
ATAATTTTAACAGAATAAGGCATGAGTTTACTCTTCTTTAAGTTAGAAAGTTGTAATCGTATTGTATACAAATAATCTAGATACACTTGAAATTATGTTTATTAAACAGAATCAAAATGCTTTATGTTTCAGCGAAATACATTTAAGAAGAAAGATTCTTTAACTCTGAACAGATAAAGCTTAATGCAAAGTACCCAATGTCATGTATTACTCAATAAATACAAACTGTGGAACATCTTGTATGTACGTACCAGTTTTCTGTTTTCAAGGCTAAGTACTTACAGGTCAGGGAAAACCTTATGGGACTGAGAGAGAGACAAGAAAGGAAGTAATGGCAGATTAAATTTGGAAAAAATCAGCTTCAGTAATAGATACACTACTGTTGATTTAATAGAGGTTGATCTTCAGCTATCACCAGCTTGCCATCATATCTGCAGCTCCTTATTACTAACTAAGGTAATATTCCTTCAAAAAACACTGGTTTCCTTTTCGTTCTTTTTCCTATACCCTGATTTAATGTTTGTTGAGATTACAGAGAAGTCCTGAGAACAAACTGCCCCTGCACCAGGAGTGCTCTCTGCTCTGGTTCAGGCACTCCCCCACTTCTGCCGCGATAGTGGCTTTTAACAAAGCTGGACTGTGGGGTCTCACAAGCTTTCCACAACTCCTCTCTTGCCCTTGAAGCTTTGATAAGTAGCACTCCATTGCCACCAGAGACTTCAGACTCTATCTTGCTAACAGACAAACATGAGGCAAATTTTTAACAGGGATTCAGTATGACATATGAGCCTCTTGTCTACACCTGTAATTGAAAATAAAAGGAATTAGGGCTTGTACTTGGGTCCTGAAGCCAAGTGGCACTGCAAAAGTCATAGCCACGTAACTAACTTTTTCTTCTCACTTCCTACAGGTATGGCATGTGGAAAAAAGGCTCTGTGCTGTCCTATTCCCTGATCAACGCTAAGAATTGTCTTTGACACAGGTTAAAACCATACCAGGAGCACGTATGGTTAAGAAACATGGATGATAGCATTGTGGTCCTCAAGCTGCTGCAGTCCTTGTCCTTCCAGTCTCCTGTAGGAACGGTGAGGGGTTTTTTCCCTCTCCTAATTCAATACTTCATTCTGTTGCTGTTGTTAGAAATCCTTGTGATAACAGAAATGCAGCAGTGCCTTTTTCAACTTTGTCCCCATTTGTTCTTAAAAATTGCATCAGAAAGTTGTTTGAGTTATGAAGGCTTTTGTCTGGTTAGCATTTGCAGGCTCATACTTCAACAAGGACATCAAATAACTTACTCCCTGCTTCAGCAGTATGCAAAAACATCAGTATAAGGGCAGGAGAAGAATCTACCATCTCAAAAGCTTTGCTATAGGAGAATTATATATAGCTTGCTATGCGGGAAGTCCTCAGGTAACATACATTTCAATGTGCAGCATTTCATGGACCTAAACGAAACAGAGAAGTGTTTTGCACTCCACAGCTGTAGTCTGTGAAAGTAAACATAGCTTTGATGAAAATAGCGATTTTAATGTGAGTTTAGTGAGGTGAGAGTTTGTAAGCTTTCAGGACTCAGACGACTTCATAAAGAAGAAAGGATTCCCAAATTAATTGTTTCCATATGTCAGCGCCTCACAACATGCAACAGAGATTTTCTATTTAACCAGCCAAGGTGAGGCAGAGAGTGTTCTTTACAACAGCAAATTCTGTCACCAAACCTTTGTTTACAACACAACAATATGAATTTCCATTGCTTATTTTCAGTGCAGCCTTGTGCTGTCCTCTTGTTTCCTACAGTGGTTTATATGACCAATCTATAAATAAGTGCAGAGAAGTGATCTGGCTTTGAAAGAAAAAAAAAATCCCTCAAACACACATGTGAATACATGTTTGGCAGGATGTTTAAGCTGGAGCAGTTAACGTCCCAGCTTGGGGGGGAAAATATATAGATGATTGTGCAGCTGAGATGCTGGTTCAGTGTGGGAATAAGAATGAAGAGCAGCAAGAAGAAAACAAATTCAGATACCAAAACGAACCACTTTATGAAAACATGATCTAAAGTTCCTTAATTACATCTGCCTTCTATAAAGCAAGTTCTTTGCATGGTAGTTAGAAAAAATACCTAGTAAAAGGACTCTGCACAAATGGGAGGAGAAGGAGAAACAAGCAAGGAAAGAGCAAAACCCTACACATGCAATTTGACATAATGTTATTTGTGTCATCCTAACTAATCAGAAAAGGAGAATTTTAGAGGCTAAATAGGCACAAGCTTAAATTGTTGGTTTTTTTCTAAACTTTTTTTTCTCAGTAAAATGCAGTGGCACCTTCAGAACTACTGGAAACTCTGTCACATATGTACATATTTTAGCACATATTTTTTTGCTGAAAAAATGTGGTATTTCTAGAAAAAGGATCTGTGGCACATCATGCAAATCCATCCTTAAGTGGTTTGGGGGGTTTGGAGGGGGGGTGTTATTAGTCAGTTTTGACATGAGAAACCTTAAAAGCTCCTTCAAAAGCCCTTAAGCTTGAATCATGCCAAGCTGATGTCCCTGTTTGTTCATTACGTTAGAGCACTCTGCTAGAAATGCTGCAGCACTGATGGGATAAGGAAGCAGGGGTCTAGAGAAAAAAAGTTACTTAAACCCACTGCAAACCTAAATTAAAACAGTGTTGTGCTTGTTAGAAATGCTTTGTTTTGTTTCCATTCTGTATTAAAAGAAAATTAGTGATAAAGTTGTATGATATCCCTTTAATCAAATACAGGATTCAGAAATAAGAAACAAAAAGATTAAACCCCAAATGTCAGAGCTTTTGAAAATAAAAATTCCTGGGATCACTCTGGAGGAGCAAGATTATTATTTACACACAGCTATTATCTTATAGATGCCATAGAAACCAAGTAAACCTGTGCATGCATATGCGAGAGCAGTTACTTGAAAAGACAGGTGAGATCCTTTTATTACATCAACTTTGAGCCAGCACAGAAATGACCCAGACACAGAGTAGTACTTTCAAACCTAAGTCAGGGTGCACCTCCATCATTCAGTGGAGCAGGGTGTGAAGAGTTTCGAACTCACTTGTACTTTCACAAAATACACTGAAGTATGGTGGAATAGTTAAAGTCCTGAAAGCACCTCATCCAAGTAAGTGTAGCGTTTCACCCTAGCAAATAAGCCAGTTTAGCCTTTTCAGTAACTACATATGCACTCCCAAGTGCTGTGAAGTGGCTGACAGCAACTAGCTCATATGGTTCAGCACCCTACTGTATAGAGCAATGTAAACCTGGCTCTGAACTTCAGTTTCCAGGCAAGTTAACTGCCTGCAGAGATCTCTTTTTAAAATGTAGCCATAGAGCTAACATAGACAGTACTTATGTTCATTAACATGCTTTTACAAAAAAAGCTGAAAGAATAAGTAAAAACCATAACTAGAGGCATACCCGTTCAATCTTCTGATGATGACCTGTGGTTGTTCCCAGGAGAACAACAAGACTGATTAGAGTGAAAACCATAAACATTGTTTACTAAGTAATAAAGTTGTAAGGAACTGGGGAGCAGCAACAAGTGAGAGTGGACAGATTTCTCAAGATGTTTCCTCTGAAACGTTTGGTGTAAAATTCCCTTGACATTTCTAAAGTACTTTGGTCCTCAGGCTTGAATTTGATTCACTTTCGATCTCAGGGATTCTTAATTAGTGAAGATTTCCTATCCTGTAGTTACAAATCATGAGTCTCCTTTTTTTTTTAAACTTACTCTTAAACTCATTTTGCACAACTGGCATTTCAGAGTCCACTCAAACACTATCCTCCACCCCACTGAATTCTATATTAGCCCAATTTATAGTTCTTATGTTCACTAATGGTCTAACAAAAACTTACTCTGTAGAGAGCTAACTCTCAGGACCATTTGGATCTGGACATGACACTAGATTCTCAACTAGCTCTGCTTAAGAGATTGTGGCTATAACTGACACTTGCACACAGACACTATTAAACAATTTCCATATGTTCTCCATCTTCGTAATACTTTTGGGACTCCAAGACCACCAATGTGGTAAAAAATAAAACAAAACAAAAAAGAAACCCACTAGTTCTTTTTAATGTTTTTATGTGATATGACATTCTGTCCACTTTGGTTGCCGTTGTCTACTTTAACCGTAATCTCAAAACAGCATATGGAACACCAGAAGGTATTTTCATCCTCCTCAGTTTTATCACAATCTTGACAGCCAAATTAGTATTGTGGCTATTTGAACAATGAAGCCATCTGTGAGGCTGATGCTGTATCAAAGGAAAAGTTTACTTTACTACAATACTTGTTCAATGTGCAGCTAAAGGAGATTGTCTGCTATTATTTGTCTAAAAGATTATTTACTGGAAGCAATGGAAGAGAGTTCAATACTGAAATTGTCCCAGAATTCATTAATTCCATGTTTGTTTCTGCACTACAAGTGTGCAAGGTGGTAAGGGTGATCTCCAAATCTGAAAAAGCCTAAGTCTCTTCTACTCAAAAGCCTGGACGACTGTGTGTTTCACTGGACACCGTGCTGCACTTCTACACACTTCACATACATGTGAGTCACTAGATCAGGATAAGGAGACGTGCTGACTACACTGTGCAGTAAAACTGAATGGAACTGAGGCCAGCTGGCACATTATTACCACAGTTTCTGAGCCTGCAAAACAGGATGGCTGCATCCAGATTGCCTGTTCGGAACAGTCAGCAGGCTGTACCAACTTCTGAGTCATTCCCAAGAGTCATTCAGGAAAGTGCTACTTGGCCCAAACAAAACTCATGCCGCAATCCATCTAACAACAGTACAGACGGCTGTTAGTGCCCCTGCCCATGTCCTGACAGGGGTTATATCCTGGTGTAGATGAAGACACCACGATGGTGTTGATTGCTCACTCATCCCAGACAAGGAAGAGCATCAGCAGCTACTGTAGCAGATGGACATTAAACTTTTGGATGGCTATGTGATCACTGGCCTATCCCTTTGCAGTCCCTCAGAGAGCACTTCACGTCTGTTTTGCTTTTAAATAATTCTATGATACACCCCACAGTAAATAGAAAGAAGCACTAAGATCAGCTTTCCCTTTACAATGATTATTTCAGAGGAGTAGCTCTGCTGCTACCTCGGATGGAATGGGACAACCTTCTCACATACAACCAAGGAGTTTTGGGGGTTTGTTTGCAACATATAGCTATCCCCATCTGCTTGGATATACAAAAAAAAAAGACAATAAAAAATTCAGTTAGAAGTACAATCCCGCAGGATAAGAAAGAATGAAGCAAGGATAAAATCTGCACTGTACTGATAGCAAGGATCATATCTACACAAATTCAAAAGACTTAAATAGATCAAATAGGCTTTTTTCCCCAAGGCTTTCATACAACTCTGTTGCCTGGAGATTTTAGCCTGTTGAACAGCTACCTATGGCCTTCTATGGGTTTCTGAAGTTTGAAAGGCACCAGTTCTCGCTGCACTGTCCCTCTAAGGTGCAGCCTGGCACATCAATTTGTTTCACATAAACCCTGGGAGAGAAAGTGATTTTATGTATCTGTCTGTTAATACTAACCTATTAAATTTTCTCCCCAAAAAGCAGTTCTGTAATCTGCCAGCTGTTAAATGACAGAGAAGTGAAAGCTTTATGTTCATTCAGTAATCACAGCAGCTCTTTTCACTAAACCAGTTTTCCATTTATAAAGAGCCTGTCAAGGTAACATCTCAAGAGACAAACACGCTCTGCCTTCATCATTCACCCATATTTTTAATGTGGTTCCAAGGCTGGCTGTGAAATACCTCCCAATGATATAAGAAGTCTTTATGAAACCAACAAAATACTTCAAATTATTAAGTTCCACTTCAGCATCTCTGATATGTGGCATTTACGGTTATTAGAGATCTTCATGGTTTCTGACAGTTGGAAAATTAAGTTTAGAGTTTGCTGGAAGTTATTTTAGATGCTGAATGCTGAAGCAATAAAGGTATACTAGTAAGAATTACTACACATTGAATCTCTTCTCAAAATATCTTCACTAAGAGCTAAAAAAATACTTTATTAAATACATTTTTAAAAACCTATTCCTATAAAACACAAGCAGTATGGTAGACAGTTTAAAAAACTGTATCTGACACAAGTAGATAACAGCACAGATATTCTTCTTGGTCTTACATGACACACCAAAATCTGAAGGAAAATTCCAGAATTTCAATGTCAGATGTGCAATGAGCTTATTGGCAAAATTAAACAGCATGGAATAGCTTATCTGAAAAAAAAAAGCCTTTTGAGACTTTGCATCTCCCAATTACTAAACTTTTTCTCAAAACAGTGAGGTGTAGCTTCTGCATCTAATAGGATGAGATTTAGAAATCTCATGGGTTGTTTTTTCTTTTATTTGAAGGAAGTAAGTCACAATCCAGTGTCATACTTCTACTCATGCTTATCTTTAATCAGAAGTGTTTAGTCAAAGAATCCACAGTCAGAAATTCAAACTATATACAGACTAGATGTCTAAATCCAGCAAGTACAAATTTTAAGGGAATAAAGTTGTTAGGAAAAAAAAATTGTTAGAAATCAAGGGGACATTTTTCTTCCAGTATTTTGATTTATCTCTGCTCTCTCTAATGGTCTTTAATAATATTGTACACCAAAGGTCTCCTTATGAAAGACACAGACTCCTTTTGGGCAAAGTATTTCTGACATACTCAGGTGCAAATGAAATACAGCTGGACAAAGAAGCTGGTCATAAAAGTTGCACTAGAATCATTGTACTTCAGGCTAGAGTTGTGCAGTCAAAGTAATTTCTTGCAACTGATCCCCACACACCCCCACATAAAGGTGATTTAACAATACTGAGATTTAAAGTTTCTGTTGTAAGGGAGTTTGGGCATTTACAATGAAGAATTTTATTCAAAACTTCTTCAGAGCAGCTAAATTCAGTTATGGGCACAGACTGCAACCCTTCCTATCAGCAAGCTGCCCAAGAAGTGACATGTTTCAGGTTTCAGTCTAGAGGCCCTGAGAGCATCCCTTCTCCTGAAGATCTGGCTCCTGGGGCTCAAGGTCAACTCAGAGCAGCCCAGGGCTGTCCCCTTCCCCTTGGGGACATTGCCAGAGCGCTCCCACACAGCACTGTGGGCTGACGTCCCAGCCTGGCCCTGCAGCCCTGTCCAGCCACCCCAGGGCTGGGCCTGACCCTCACTACCACCCTTCGGTCTGTCCTGCTCCCCCGGGCCCTTGCTCGTGAAGCCCCTGCCTCTGCCAGCCCTGCTGCTCCTCCATAGCCACAGTAAAAGTCTCAGGAATACATCAAATCTCCTCGATTTAATTTCTAGAAGAAGTTGAGATGCTCATTCTATTTCAAGACAACGTAGGTTGCTTCTTACAGCCAGGGTGGTGGTTCATGTAACACCAGGATAATGACAGCAATTCAATCTGTAACTTTCACACCTGAAAAACTCTGAAGATACAAGTTATGAGATACAAATCCAAAGAAAAGCTTTGGTTTACAGAGCTTGAGGTATTGCTCTATGCAGCTCGCATGCACCCAGACTATGGGTGTGCTTGTGGGGAAGGAAAAAACCAAAACAACAACAAAAAATTTCCACACTTCTAGTCACTGTTCGTTGCTTCCAACATTTCCCATGTCATCCATCAGATCATAAAAGAAAATATTCAGTATTTTTCCATATACTGATGTGAGAAAAGCACCATTTTAGAATGAAGGAGGCAAGGCATATGGGAACAAGTAGTATCTTTCATTTGATCAGCTGGTATAAATGGAAAGCATAAGGCTTGCTCAGCAAGATCCTGACCTGCAAAAGGGCTTCATACCCAAAAGTTATACATCTTCTCAATTCTGACTTAGTTTAATTACTTAGTTTAATTTCTGTCCACAAATTTTTCCTGGTTTATATTCATAGACCACCACAGGTACAACAATGCTGCCACCATAACATACTTGGTATTGACATAAGTGGCAACATGCAAAGGTGCGTTTATCTACTTCTTCCTCATACACACACACACACACACACACTCTCTTCTTTTGGGAGCATGATACTCAACAGATAATCAAGTCAATATGTGAAGCAGAATGAGAAAAAATGATTCATAACACAATGGTGACAATTTTGACAAAACTATAAAAGGAAATCTGGAATGAGATGCTATTAGACCATTTCAGAAAAATGTATATATCTTGTGTCAATCAGAAACCATGTATCAATCAGAATGGCATGAAGTGGGGTAAGGGCTGTTTATTAAACTATAGAAATAGTGAAAAAGTACATTAATGTTACATGAAATGGCTAGCATGTAAGTGATATTTTGATCCAAAGTTTTCTTAACATCAAGAATAATTGGCTTTTTTTTCTCCCTCCAATCCCACCATGCTTTTTGAAATGCCTTTGAGTATTTGCCTGTCAGTTTACTAACAGCTGCAGAGGATGTGGGCAAACAGAAGATTTGACTTAACTGCTGCAGTGAATAACACATAATGGAATCAACTTCTATTATTTCATAGGCTAAGATTCATTTTGTAAAAATAAAATCTTTTTGCAGTTGTCAAACAGAAGGACTGTTCCTCTCAAGCACAGCAGTGAATGAATAATAAAGAAAGTAATAGCTACCTGCTTAGCTGTAAGGGAGAGCTCAGTAGAACTCAGCTGGCTTTCACAGATGTGAGTCAGGACCTCTTTTTCTTTTAAATCCAGATAACCAATGGACAGATTCATTGTGTGCAGGTCCCATTAGAAGCTGGGCATATGCATACACTATGGTAATAAAAAGAAACCTTCTGCTTCCTCCTTCTAAATATAAACTGTGTAGGATCTTCTTGGGCTGACTTTTCTCAACATTGAAACTTGGTAGATCACTCTTACTCTACAAAATGCAGAACTGTTAACTTAGCTCGTCCTGTGTTTTACATGGTATTAAATAACACAGGAAACTCAGGATTTCTTCTAGCCCTACACAAAGTAACCTTACTGTTTTGAAATATACTGTCAAGTTTAAAATGCATTTGATGGCTTAAGCATTCACAGGAACTTAGTGCTGTAGATCACAGGAGGAAAGCTCATTTACCCATCAGTTTTACAGCTCCAAGCAAGGCAGCGCTGCATAAAAGATACTTTGTCATTCCTTGCCCTTCATACCAGGCTGATTCCCCTGCTGTTGGGGGACAAAGACATATAAGCTTTCATGGTGTACAAGGCCAGAGACAATTTTACATGGATGGAAGACATGGACAGTTTCCTGTCTCACTTACTGAACACCGTTTACAGATTTTAATTGCAGAATGTCACTTTGGTAATTACACCCAGTCTGTGATACACGTGCTTAGCTAAGGTTGTGCCATTGATTTTTTTTCATATTTGCTTTTTAAGTCAGACAACTCATTTCTTCCAAGACCTCTTACCTTTTCATTTAAGTAAACAGGTAATTATACAGACAGAAAATGGAAGTGAAGCAAAAAAACTCAAAAGACTTATGATAGTTCCCATAAGGATAATTATTTAACTTTAGCAAAAATCTAAAGGTTTTTTGGAAGGCCCCTTTTCAAGATTAGTGTTGAAATTTAATAACCCTGAAGCATTTTGTTATACACTACATTTTATTAGGGTAGAATAAGTCAAAGTGTCTAAACCACAAGAGGTCTCACCCACAGCCCCATGTTTGTAAAGTCTGGGGCTGGTATTATCAGCTATGTGACCCTCCAGCTAGGGAGCTGGGAGTTTACAGCTTTCATAGTACTAGTTTTTTCCCCCATTTGTCTGCCTGGTCCAGGCAAAACACTGTGGAGTTAGCAAACCCCTCACATATAGTGCTAGGGATGCAGAAGGAGCAATGAGTGGAGACCAGTCATTAGATCAGTATAGCTATAAACTTCAGATCCCACTTACCTCCCGGTTTCATGGCTCCAAGCAATTCTGCGCTGCTTACGAGATACTTTAGATTTCCCCTGCTTTTTCATTTGCCTTTCCCTTACCTTTGTCTTTTTTTTTTTTTGGCTGCTAATTGTCTAAGTTCCTCAGCACAAAGATGACTTACTCCCGTTCATTGCACTGTGCTAGCAAAGTATTGTGACACTCCTTGTGTGTAAAGTAGGTTTAGGTTAAAAATAAAAATAGTAATATCACGTCTAAATGGGTTGCTGACATTGATCAACAAGAGGGAATAAAATTCAACAGCAGTACAGGATACCACAACAGCAGTGGCAAGAGATGATCTAACATTACTCTGCAATCTACTCGAGCCCAATGTGAAAGAAAGAAAGTGGGCTAAATGCAAAATTATATGCATTGTGGCCAACATTAAGACAATGTAATGAACTTGAAAACTAGGTTCTAGCACTTCAGTGACTTGTAGCTGACTGTCAACATCATAGATTATTTCAGTGTAGTCTTGTGTCTACAAACTAGCATTGCCTGTCCATATGCATATACATACTCAGTGATGAAATTTTCAGAGGAGTTTAGAAAGCACCCTGATGCTCCTTTGAGTTAGTTTGCGATCTGGAGCTCAGATTCACAAGGGGAAGAATGGGGGTGATGCACTGAATGGGACACCGCAAAAAAAACCCCACCAAAACAAAATACTTTTCCTCAGTTACAATATGTTAGTTCTGAGAATTTCTAGGTCTTTTGAGAACTTGTAGATCTTGTCAGGAGCTTTCATCAGGAAAATACAGGTTCAATTTACATACCACTTACAGGATTTTTAAACTCTTCCAAAAATATGAAAAACAGGATTACAATAGGAAATTAGGAGACTTGTATAGATTTTAGATCAAATATCACAGGTGACCTTAAAATTTCCTGTAATAAATAACCAAGTGTTACATAGTTACCCTATTTGAATCCAATAACCTGTATAGCAAAATATAACTCCCAGAAATGGAGTGACATCTTACAAGAGGCATAAAACACTGCCATTTTACGCCAGTGGTTAATCATCCTTTTAGTTAAAATGTGTATCTAATTTTGTATTTGCATTTTTAGTTATATTCTCCAGCTACTGTTTCTTGCTAAGATTCTGCTAGCATAAAAATTCTTCTGTTTTTCTCCTCTGTGAGGGTACATGTACTTTCTAATCAAATCTTTCCATCAGCTGCATCTGCAGTTGATGGGAAGGGATTGACAAATTATTTTCCCCAAGCTCAATTCAGCAATAAAATACCATTTCTCACTTTCAATTTTTGGTGTCATTGTCTTTCTTCCTTCCATTCCCAGGTTTCGTCATCTTCAAAAATGAAAAAAGAGTGAGAGGAAGCTTCAGCTTTTTTTCTTTCATTGGGAATTCACATACTGTGCATCAAAATATGCTCAAATTCTTTACTTAAGAAAGTTAGGCTTTAGCTCAGATAAATGTAAGCATCAAAGGTGGAAGAAGATTGGAAGAAAATTGTCAGATGATTCTTATCATTGCAAATTCATACTCAAGTAAATGGACATCTCTTTTTACTTGAGAATTTTTAAAGATTTTTTTTATTTTTTCTGTACGAATTAGGAGTTACACAACTGTAACTGCCATTCAGAACAATGATCCCTGCAGTTCATGGGAAATACAGACAGCAGCTGCTGAATTTCCAGTCAAAAATCTTACACTGCTTTAAAAAGAGGCTGGTCATTTGTTTTCCTGGGATGCTGAAAGGAGCACAACACAGCCTGCACTATAGTATTGCTAACAAAGGATTTGAAACAATCAACTACGGATGGAATATGCAATTCTCAAGAAAGCTAGTACCGATAAGTAAAAATGAAGCATAAGCTCATTGTTATTCTCAAGAAAAGATGTCAAAGGTGTTTAAAGTCAGAAAAAAAGTCAGTTAGGGATTCTGACACAGCAGACTGAAGTCATTTTAGAGATGGATATTGCCTGAAGACTAATAGACATAATTTGTGCCTATTTTCTATCTTCACATAATGTCTGGATACATAAAGTTCAGCAGCAATCATTTTGTGTGTCCCCTAAGCGCAGGGAGAATAAGTACAAGGCATTGGTTCCACTGTTTCTCAATCCTAAATACACCAAAACACTCTGAGGATACACATCTGAAAATAATTAAATTCCTTGTTCCCCATACCTCTAGGGATTTGGAAAGGAGGTAGTTTATCCATCTCAGGAAGGGCAACATTCCTCCAGGCTGCTGATGATACAACTACTTAGTGTCTTTGTTATTTAGAGAGCATTTTCAATGCTATTGCTATTATTGTTATTATTAAAAAAAAACCCAACCAAACATTCTTCAGAATAGTTTTTAGAATGTGTCACTAAATCCAAGTAAAATTGATAGAAAAGAAAAAAAACATATACTCCTACGCTAGAGAGGGAAAGTGTGATAAAAAATTTAACTGGATATCAGAATAAGCTTGCATGGTATGTTTCTTTATTGTAAGTACTATATATTATAAATAAATGCACTATGTAAATTATTTTATATATTATAGTATCATTTCCATACATTACTAGAAAGCTATTTTCCTTTACTAAGTGGTACCAAGATCAGACAGAATGAGAGCAAAGACCACCAAAAATTCAGTACACTTCACAAGAGATAGATGGGAGCAAGAAATATGTCCCAGCAAGGACTCCCTCCCCTACACTTATCAATTTGCATTAAAGGTTGAAATTACTGCATGTTCCTTCAAAGTCTTTACACAATGACCTCTTAAATAATTTGCTGTTGGTATATAATACCCAAGAGTGAAATCTTAATACAAAGGCAAATACCCCACTGACATCAATGGGGAGAAGGATTTAATTCAGGGTATTTCGCTCTGCAACAGCATTACTTGACAGCTCTACCATCTACAGAGAAGTTCCCTTTGCATACTAACAGAGCATCCAATTAAGCTATGAAAAACAAAAAGTTTCAGTGTAGTTCTTGTAATCTAAAGGAGATGATTAAAGAACTTCTGAGGAATGCAGAGATAAAAATTAGCAAAAGAAAAGGATGTTAACAAGGCCAACATTACACAGATAAAGCACAAGTCACATATCTAGCGAGGATTTGATCTAACTCCTCAGCAGATTATAATTATGGTAAAAAAGCCATACACATTGCTGATTTTAAAAGCTGTTAAGTATTGTAAGCTTTAAAGTAAAATAAGAACCTACTGTAGAAAGAAAAAGAAGTCATTAAGGAGCAACCCCACACACTTTCACTTCAAAATCATTTCAAAATAAGTCAGTTAAAGACACAATTAGGACAAAAATAACAGTTTGTGCAGTATTTTTTACTCAAGCCATGGTACCACTGAAATGAAAGGGAACTTTAGGTGTGTACTAGTTTTGACTTGCATGGAGTTAATTTTTTTCATAGCAGCTTGTATGAGGATCTGTTTTGGATTTGTGCTGAAAACAGTGTTGATAACCCAGGGATGTTTCTGTTATTGCTGAGCAGTGCTCACACAGAGCCAAGGCCTCTTCTGCTCCTCACCCCACCCCACCAGCAAGGAGGCTGGGGGGGCACAAGGAGCTGGGAGGGGACACAGCTGGGACAGCTGACCCCGACTGGCCAAAGGGATATCCCAGACCATAGGACGTCATGCTCAGCTTATAAAGCTTTGGGAAGAAGAAGGAAGGGGGGACGTTCGGAGTGATGGCGTTTGTCTCCCCAAGTCCCCGTTAGGCGTGATGGAGCCCTGCTTTCCTGGAGATGGCTGAACACTTGCCTGCCCATGGGAAGTGGGGAATGGATTCCTTGGTTTGCTTTGCTTGTGCACACAGCTTTTGCTTTACCTATGAATCTGTCTATCTCAGCCCCTGAGTTTTCTCACTTTTACTCTTCCAATTCTTTCCCCCATCCCACTGGGGTGAGTGAGCGAGCAGCTGGGTGGGATGCAGCTGCTGGCTGGGACTAACCCAGAACAAGGTGCCATGTATGAACTTTGCTCTGACTACTTATTCTCTCAACCAGAAAAATGGAGCTGGCCCAAGCCTAAATACTTTTTTTTTTGTCCAATAAAATTCCCCATGACAGAATAAAACAAATTAGATTCCTTGTCATGCCATTTCTAGTCAGCACATGATATTACCTTGCTTTTGATCCCTCAGAGCATCACCTTAAACCTCCCTAACTGAACCACATTGCAATAAACCCAGGAACAAGCAGACAAATGCTAAAGGATATCTCTCACTAAGGAAGAATTAACAAAAATTGAAGCTAGGCCCAGAGTAATTACATGGAAGGAGCAGGCTATGTTCAAAACTAGAGAAGTCTATGTGGAATTACATCCACTTTTGGAAAGGGCAATCAGATTGTACAAGGTGTCTAGCTATATTACAACCTTTAGGGATTACTAGAGGGCTAGTTGCAACAACAGTCATAGGTACAATTAAAGAATTTTCAATAAATAACTAAAAACCTTTCACAGTTTAAGTCTTACACAGGCTTTGAGAAGAGTCTTTTATATGCATATATGTATCTTTTCCCCCAAACACTAGCAGCAGGAAATGCATGAAGACTGAATGACCATTGCTTGGACTTGATTTTATTAAATATTTCATTTTAGTGACCTGCTTTTATTGATATTAAAATCTACCACATAGCAATTTCCTTTAGACCACAGTATATTTATACAGGGAAGTCTTGAATATTCTGGTATTATATATTCATATGTAAATTGTATGAACATGCAAGCTATGTAAAACTTACTATATAGTCAGGAAATAAAGTACCAAAATGAAAAAAGCAATATATGCTAATGATAAAAAATTATTTTGCTTTCCACTGCAGTCTCTTAAGTTCACAGTATAACCCTGCTATTTATACAATGTGAATTGTGCTTGAAATTAAAACAATGTTTTCTAATAAGCTTGCAGCTACAACTCCCTTTTCTTCTCAGCAACTGCACCTGCAGTTTATATCATTCTCAAACCAGGAAAAAGATAAATTGGGCTTCTTATTTCTATTGTTTGCACTGAACCCTGCTGAAAACAGAATTGGAACTATAGAGTTAGACTGGAGGTTCTCCTGCAGAAATTTTTCTCGTCACAAACCTTTAACAAAGACAGGACTACTTTGCATGGGAATACTACTTGTTTGATGGCACAGACTTACATCAGACACAGGTATTATTACTACTCTACACTGTCATGAGAAAGAATGCTGCTTGGCTTGAGCACTGTACTTTCCCAGCTGTTTTGGAACAGGATTAAAACAGTACTGCAAACCATCAGAAAAAAGAAAAATAGCTTGTCAAATACCTTTTTTTGGAAAGATAAAATTCAGTAGTTATCTCTAGAATTGTTTTTAAAGTCCTATTAAAGCTATTAAAGTCATATTTCCATATATGTACACAACTGCCCCATCTAAACAGCATGGCATTTTTCTCCTTCACTTGCCTCACCTAATGCAGAAACCAGGCATTCCTATACTTATGCCCTTGGAGGGGTTGATAAGAATGCTCTAACAATGTCATAGTGCAACTGGGCTCCAAACAAAATGTGCATTTTATTTTATTTTTTTAAATAAAAGACTTGCTTATGAATCTTAGAAAAAGAAATTCTAAACCTACAGAATTTCACTTAGCCAGAGAAAGACTTTTCCAGGAAGTTAAATCCCTTAATTTCAAGCCCCTCTTGAGTTGGAGTGAATTCAGTTTCACTGCCTTACTTATTCATTTAGACTTTATTGGGATAAAGATAAGTGCAGCTCTTCCTGCCAAACCACTGTCACATGGCAGAAACGAACACAGAAGTAATACAGGAAGAAAAGAGAGAGCATCAGAAGCATGGCTCTAAAGCATACCTACTTGTGCAGGCTCCTCTTTGTTTTTTGTTTGGTTTTAAATGAATTTTTAGAGGCAATAGCAACTCAGCTTCAGACACAGCAGAGATCACTAACAGCTAGTTGAGAAAAACAGCCTGAAGAACTTCAGACACACACAGCAAGGAGTGAATTGTACTAAATATTGTTTTATGTAGGGTACAAAAAAAAAATTCGAAAGAAAAAGAGCAAGTCTTGATCCATTTTAGAAAGTTTTTCTTCATTAAGGAGAAGATTCAGCATCCCAGCTGAAGTCAGATGTCTCAATCCCCTTTAAGAGCAGTTACATACATGCTGTATTTTGTCAGGGCTTTCTGGAGGGTTATTTTAGCTACATATCCCAGCAGCATGTGGCTTAAATCTCACGCTGAGGTGTTCACCTTTCCTCATGCTCTGTCTGGAGTTTAGGATCCAGAAATTTTTCACAATACAATCCAAAACCTAGTTTGTACATGACTCCTCCAGAGGATCTAGCCCTAACTATATGCTGGCTCAAAAGCAAGCCCGTCTCAGGCAAGTGGTTTTGGAGAAGCTTCACAACATCTCCACAGATAGATGCTGCCCCTTCATCTCAAGGCACCTTCTCTTGGCACTGCTACTGCACCCCCCATAGTCCCAAATGGCACCTGAAACCACATGGATCACTTCAGATTATGAATGACTCAAACTCTTTCAAGAGTCAGCACTATTTTCCTACATGTTCCTCATCAGAAACACCCTTCCTTAGGAATTTACTCTGATTTGTTTAGGGTAAAGGTCTGTCCGTTCGCCTCTTCCCTCCTTTTTTTTTTTAAGGAAACTAATTTAGGTAAGATATTGATATCAATAAAATTTGGAGGAATTCAGAAGTTTAACTAATTTTACGGCTGTATTCTCAGATCTTGTCTTACACGTGTATGAGTCTCTCCTGAGTCTCTTTTGAAACCAGTTTAATCTTCAATTTCATTCCTGTAGCCTGTTTTTTACTGCCAGGAGACTGGATCTCTACAAATCCAATTACAGAGCCAGCATGTTTGTTTATAGCAAGAGGTCCAAATTAGCACACAGCTCCTCTTTTAAAAGTTTTATATCAACAACATTTAATATTAATAAAATTTAAGTGTTTCACTCACTTAGTGAAGCACCAGTATATTTTATTATTGCAGTTTATACTTCCAAGATCAAAAGATCCTTCTCTTGATCTTATATTCACAAACTTCTAATTGCGTATCACAGAGGGAATAGCTGCAGCAGAGACATGTTTTCTTTATTTCCTCCCTCAATATGAGGCCCATATAAGAGCACTATACTTCCTTCTGTACCCACTGTTGAGGTTTGACATTGGTAATTTAATGTGCTAACCCTGCCGAAGCTGGCTCAGATTGTTTCTGTCACAACATGTTTAAAGAGCTCTGTGGTCAATCCCGTGCTGATATGAGAACTGTCAGTCATGCAGTGGCATTCTTTGCTGAACAGATGACTGACACCGAGAAGTTCAACTGCTGAAGCGTCAACTCTTCAGGAAGCTACAACGCAATCTTGGCTGGCATACAGATTATCTTAATGTTTACATTTTCAACATTCAGCTCTATTTTTTTATTTTATTACACAGTAACACCAAAGTAATTAAGTGTTTGGACTTTTTTTAAAAAAAACAAAACCCAAAAAACCCTCAAGCTTGTAAAAGCTTATAGTATCTCTGAGTGCTCTTAACAAGATGGACCATTTAAAATTCAGCGTAGTTTAATTTCATGATTGTTACAAACAATGAAGGTTTTTAATCACTCCAAAAAATGAAATCTATTCCCTGGTTCCAGGTTGGACTCTATGGCTTTCATCAAAGTAGTAAATAGAAAAAGATACTTTCTAACCTTCCCATTTTCAAACAGCTGCTTTAACCAGAATGACTCTGAACATTTTTTGTCCTTTTTTTTCCCCTCCTCCTTTACAATACATAAAACATATAGCGTTAAGGGATGTTATAAGTTGCTGCTGCCTCCAGCGGTTCCATGACCTGGAGGGTTCCTCTGTCCCGGACTGATGGACATGGCTGCCTCTTGCCCCTTCGCAGGTTCAACCAGCAGCAAAGCCGAGTGCGTATCTCCAAGGCACACGCAAAAGCCAGCCCCAGGCCCTGCCATAAAGAAGGCACCCACACCCACAGCCCAGCCCAACGCTTCCAGGACTCACATAAGCACAGAGAGCCCCGTCCCCACCTCCTCTCGGGCTGGCAGAGACAGGAGGTCACCCCTGTGGGCGCTCACCTGACACCCTCCCACCCCACAGGTCCCCAGCTCGCCCAGCCCAGTGCTCACTGCCAACAGACACCCACCCGTCCCACAGGCATCCCACACCTGCAGGTGCCCCCGGATACCTGCCCAGACCTGGGGGGGCTTCCAGGCCAGATAACCCTGATCACGCCTGATACCCCTGCCCAGACCCAGGGCCTCCTACCGGCTGCTGAGTTCAGCTTGGAGTTCTCTGGCAAATACACATGAAGACCCTGTTTGGGGGTGGTACAGACACACGCCGCCCCTGCAGCCAGCACCAGGCACACGGGCTGTGAGCCGTGGTCCCGCTCAAGCCACCAGCGCTGAGCCCCTCATCCTGGTGCCTCCGGTAGCTGGTTTTTGGGACACACACCATTCCTCCCCAGCAGCTGGAAGACCCCCACCCACCCAGTTGCTGGCACATTAGTCCAGGGACACCTACACCCCTGGTCTGGCTCCAGTAGCTGGCACCCAGTCCAGTTGCGCCAGTCCCCCAGTAATTGGCACTCACACAGGATGGAGAGTGAGATCCTGCAGAGCGGGAGTTAAGATAAGGCAGGACAGCCCGTGGTGATGAGCCACAGGGCTCGGTCAGCCAAGTGCACTGACCAGCCCCGTTTTACATAAGACTGACTCTTTTATATCCCTCTCTGACTGCCTTGGCTTTGTTCCTCCCCAATTCCCTTCCTCTAAATATTCCTTTGTAAACTCTGCTTAGTCGCTCAGGCCACCCCTGAATATCCCAAATCCTCGTATTTCTTGTTCTCCCTGCCTTATCAGTTACAAAGTCCTGGTGACCCTCTCCAAAGCTCTGCCTGCTTTTTTTTTTTTTGGATGGCCCACCAAATAGTAGCTCGAGACTTTTGGGTTTTGGCATTGTCTCCCTTGTCTCCTCGGGTGGGGTCTGTGTTCCTGTTTGTCACTTCCCCCTTCAGCATTAAAAAGATCCTTGATCATATAAGCTCAGTGAGACAGACACTCGGGTCTTCCACATAGACTTACATACAGACCATAAGTCTTGATATCTATGTAATACCTAGAGCATGATTTTCTTTTGTGAAGCTCTGAAAACATTTTAACCCATAAATTGTTATAAAGAGCAGCACTCATTTCTTAGAAATTGTATGTTATGCTTCTAATGGCTGCTTACCCAAGATCTGCCTTTTAGATTTATTAGCTCCTTCATATAGTTTAGACATTATTTTAATTCTTCATTCTCTCATAGCTTTATTATAACACTAATCGGAAAGCATGGGAGAATATTAAGTTAAGAATTAGCTAAGTGCTTTCCAATACTACTAGGGCTATATATACAAGTAAATTAAGCATGCCAGAGCTTATTTTTTATGGCCCTTAAGCTAAGTAGCACAATACAAAAGAAGATGATAACCTCCAAACTGCCTCTGAAGTGCTCTTTTGAGCTGTGCCAGGAATTATTTGATGGGAGCCAGAAATCACACAAGGGACCATTGTATCACTGTAACTGTACAGACAATCAAGACTCAGTACCAAGGTCTCTGCACCATTTAATTCACTGGTACTGAGACAAGCCCTAGGTGTTCATCTTCAGCCATTAACTATGTTCTACAAACATAGGCTCTGGACAGTTATTCTGCTGTGCATACTTTATCCATACTTTATCCTGCTGCACATACTTTAAATGTATGGAATTGTAAATATTTATATATAAATAATTTAACTAGCATGTAAATTAATTTACTTTTTGAAGTTTCTCTTACTACTTAGTGAAAAGATAGGGAAAAAGATGTAGTAAACTTTGTTAATAATAATTTGTTACATTCTATAAGTAATTTCTATGGTTTGAAGTACCTCTAACATTTGTACAGCTGCAGAATTTCTTTATTTTACAGAAGAGGCATAGTTTTGCTAAGATGAAGTTCAAGGGGCTCAGTCATTTCTGAACTTTCCCCCACCCTTGGGGTATATGCAATGACGTTAGTACACCTGCTATATTTAAATCAACAATATCTTCATTCAGGGCAAAATAATATTAAACACTTGAGCCAAAGGTAAGAAAGAACTGCAGTGCGTAACGTCTCTTTATAAACAGCATTTCCAGGAATCACAAATTTTGCTTGCCTGAAGCGAGTTATTGAAATATCTGACTATCGCTTCCATCAGCTACGCAAAGCTCTTCAGCTCTAATGGAGACTTCAATAAATCATACATTTAAAAAAATGCACAAACTGCAGTAAGAGAAGTAAGTATTATTGGAATAATATACTAATTTCAAAAGGCCTCTGCCAGTACCCATTGCATACATCATGATCTATTACAGCACAGTAACTCCACTGTCACTTTTAATCCTTTTTTGCCATCACAGCCTAAAAGCCTCACCAGAATCAGCGCAGTGTTCATACACCACCATCACTAATTCTTCCCTCCTTGCTTACATAGCCACCAGTTCACCTTCCATAAACAAAAGGAGGTGAAGTGCTCAGACTTGTCCTCATCGCCTGCTTCAAGACTCCATATATGAAACTTAACATTAAATTAGATGTCCCTTCTTCCCATTTATCATGTCATTCCTTCCACAGATTTAAGAAGTTTTTTCACTTGCTTGCTCAGCTGTGCCTAAGGAGGAACAGGGCCTGGGGTGGAGTGAAGGTGGGGGTTCACAGTCCTGGAGCGGCTATTTCTCATCGTGCACATCTATCATCCATATTCTGATGTATGGCAAAACTCTGTGACATTGTTGTTTCTCTTCCTTTTAAAGGTAATGCCTTTTCTTTTTTTTTAATGTAGTAACATGTATGCTCTTCTGCAAAGTTAACTCATCATTCCCCGCTAAATGACTTGTGGCAGACAATATATGTTTCATTTGTTTGCTTATGGTTTCAGAAGTCTGCAGCTATTCAGCAGGCTGCTGGCATGTTGCCTTGCTGCACCCTGTGCTCTGGAATAAAAAAACAAAAATTGCTGAGGTGTTCCTAGGAAAATACCAGGCTCAATAGGAAGCAGCTTCTAGGGAGCGGACAAAGATTGGGAGGCAACAAGTAGAAATTATCTACAGGACAAGTGGAAACTGATAAACTCCTGAGAAGCGAGGGAACCAGAGTGGAAGATAGAAGGTGATTTCACATCTTTTATTTCTGTTTGCTTCACCCCACAGATCTAGTTATTATATCCTAATTTGCTTATAATAAACAGAACTTCAGACCTAAGAAGCTAAATAGCTTTTTTAGTCACTGCTTTTAAGGCAAACTGAGGTGTCCCTGTCTCCAGACTCTGTCCATCATACAAATATCTAACATTATGTCCCATCGTACCTTTCTCCACCACAAATAATAATCTAAAGGTAAAACTTCAAATGAATAACATTGAAGTGATAAAGCTTCAAGTATATACAGGTCTTGATAGGCTGTATCTGAGTTTCTTGGGTTTACAACTTAAAGAACTAAATACTAAGAATCTTTGCAGCATCTTAATTAGTACGTTAATTTTCCATTGCATTTCCATTACAGTCACACACAGCAGGAAACTATTAATTGCTTCTGCACGTTTTGTGTATTGCACTGGCACTAACATACAGACATTCATATTGACAACTTGATAACAAGGTGTGGTGGTGTGCTCCCCCTACCTTCTCCCCCGACCTTTACTTCCCCTTACCCTGCTCAAGCGATAACCACCAGTGGGGATCATAATGGATGTGTCTGGTCCTGATGGCTGCAGCCGGCTCAAAATGGATTCGGGGGAGGCAGATTAACAACACAACAGCCAAGGGCTAATTTGAACAATGGGCTCACCTAACCACAGTGCTGGTCAGTGTCCAACTCAAGCCAAATTTGGAAGAAACTAGCACCTGTAGTCAGTATGTAAATATGACTATGAGTCAATTATCTTACTCCATAACTAGTGGACAGCCCAGGACCCATTGAGCTCTCCTGCAGAACAGCGGGCTGCATACCAGGATGTCCCCTTGAGTAGGGACGCCTCTCAAGGTTACTGCTCGAGGCTGAGAGATTCCTTGCTGCAACAGATCCTCGGTAAGTGATTAATAGCATGCAAAACCTTGAAATTATAAGTAAGTGATATAAAGGATTGATTGTGCACATATAATCCTTTAGACATAAACTGTTGACCAAGTCTGGGACTAAGTCTGGATCCAGCCACACCTAAACACCCCTCTGAGAAGGGGTTTAGAATACAAGGGGTCCTTTCTGAACCTCGTGACTCAATCGGAGGGTCTCCCTGACAGTTTTGTCTGACCCTGTCCTCTACACAGTAAATATCAAGTGAACCTTGCCATCGAATCTTGTTAAACCACTGTCACATTTATTATCAACCTTTGTTAAATGGCTGTTTTTTATCAATAAACATATTGCTACTTCTCTTTACGAGCTAAGCAACTCCACCCGTGACACAAGCTCCCTGCTAGGGTTTTGGCCCTAATTCTGCCCCAGGCACCGAAGCTGCATCTATACTGGAAAGGAGTCTGGAGGGTAACCTGGCCCCAGAGCTAGCTCTCTGCAGATTGCAAATTCCCCTTGAATCCAGGGCAGGAGCATCCAGACTGCCTGCTGGGGCCAGTCCCAGTGGTTGGGATTTCCCGAACTGTGCCTTGCCATTGCCTGGGAGAGTGCTATGACAAAACTGTGCCAGGGACCAGTCTAGTCATTTTACAGCCTAGGTGACTAAACTCCATTGCCTTAGCAATATCACCTTTTAATTTACTAGTATAGATGCATTCTTCTTGGACATAGCTCAGTGGATGGTGAGAGGTTCTCCCCAGCAGGTAGGTAGCCTGTGTATGAATCCTCCCTGCTGGGGGACATTAGAGTTTAGCTGTCCATCATGTGAGCCATGACATCCCACTTGTGCTCAGGGCCATAAGACGTACCCTAGCCTGATTTATTTGGTGGTATACATGCAGCCTTTAAAACTCATGAGATTTCTTTTTGCTATATTTAAATACACCTGAAATGGAAGAAATAAAATTGTGCTTTCAAATATAGTATTTTATATTTCAATGAGGAGGAAAAAATATAAAGGAAGAGTGACAAATATTTTTAAAATCAAAACAAATACTGCAGATAAATACAATAGAAATCTGCTGGGTGTGACAAATCACGAGGAATAAAAAAATACTTTTTTTTTCAGGCAAAGCTATTTTTAGGAATCACTGATCCTCAAATGAACATCTTGACTATATGGAAAAATATGGTAGAAATGGATCAGTCAGCAGACAATGCCTTCTTTGAGCTTCAAATTCTTTTAAGTGAGAGTTTACAATAGTAGATTCATACGAGATTGTCATTACAAGCTAAAACAGATATATCAGCTGTTCTAGGAGGAACGGACTATAAAGTAATCAATATCGATATTGTTTTAGAACCAAGATCACACTGGCTGAACTGTAATTATGGTCAGAAATTTCCAATGACTGGATGTAAGGAATGTACAATTTAGTAGCGTATACAATGAACAAATATTGAAAGCTTATTTGGAGTAGTAATCCATCATTTGTGTCAAACATGACAGTGTAATCATGCAGTAAATGCATGCTGTGTCAGACGCTACTGATTAAACAGACATGACTGCTGCTGAGTCACGCGATTATGTTCCTCTCTATCCCATCTGCTATTAATAACAGATGCAAATGCCTAAGAAAAAAAGTAGTGAAGAATTGCAGTAAATACAAACAAGAATAGATGGGTAAGCACATAAAAGCAAAGTGTCAGCATCAAAGTCAGCATGAAAAGAAGATAAAACTCAAAAAAATGAAATTGATAAGGTTGTAATGTGAAATGAGCCAGATTATTGGAAAAAAACCCACATGAATAATCTGCTGTAGAAGTTTACACTGCGTACTCCTTTTCATCACTTTTCCCTCTAGCTGCTGAACTGATGTTTATGGTTCGAATTTCATTAAAATACTGGCATGATAGAATATAATTTTAAAATCAGACTTGTTGGCTGCTAAAATATGATTTAAAGACCCGTGTCTGCCTAACAACACATATCAGCAGGGGTTTCAGTGCCAAAATGCTTTTAAAAAGTCACCAGGTTCTTGTGAATCCAACTTGCACAAAGATTGCTAAAACAGAGTTCATAACACTCTGAATCCATGTACAGAAAAAAATATGCCTAAATTGGCAACAGTTTCTAAAATACAGTCTACAGCTGGGGGGGAGGGGGGAGACCTTTAGCTACATTTTCTCATCTTAGCCCTTTAAGTGTCCTTTTTCAGGTGATGTGAAAAAAAGAGACTAGATTGCTGCCTTCCTAAGTCTTCGCACAGCTCATTCTCACAGCAGAGGTCCATAGCCAGTTCTGTCTTATACAAAGACAACAAGGTATCCTTTAGATCATACTTCTTGCTGTAAATATACTGAATTACTCATTGGGTTGAATACTGGGAGTGGCATCAGCTTCTCGACGACTCCATTTAGTTTTGTATTTGGGAACCGTTGAAGACAGGCAAGAGTACATCTGAGAAATCCCTGAGAAAACCTGGTTGTTTGCCAAATCCCACTTTACTTACAGAGCGTACAGAAGGGAAAGCGAGAACAAACCCATCTGATGTTGCTTACAGATGCCACCGTAATGCAGTATGCTGGTGCTGCTTGCCATGATTGGGGTTACGGATGTACATTTCTGAGGCCAAATCAAAATCCTTAATTTTACATATTTCTTTTTTTCTGGACAAGGCTAGTATTTTTGAGACTGTGGTGCTCACAGAAGTAATTTACACTTGTCTGTGGCCAGGTATCTTTTTCCATGTATACCTGTACTATGAAAGAACCACTCCCCTAGTTTTCACTTTGTGCAGGCACCACTAAACCTTTTCACCAATCTGCTAACAGAGCTGATTACCAATTTTGTCATAATTACGTCTGAAAAAAGAAGAAGAAAAAAATCAAAGCATCAGATTCAGATAATCTATTTAAACTGCCTAAACTTAAATAGGGGGTTTTGGTTGTTTTGTTTTTCAAGACTTAATTGAAATCTGAGATGAAGTGCCTGTATCTCTTATCCTTTCATAGGGGTTTAAAAGGGCAGTAACACCAACAGCTGCAAGCAGTAGTTTTGAATCTGCCTGTGCCAATGTGGAAGAAGAGGATACCTGCCCGTGGTGCCACATGCTGACACAGTCATGTAAATACATTACTGGGTTATAAAATAACAACAGAAAGCAGACAATGCTTAAATTCATGAAACTGAACAGTAAGATGTTCATATGTTTGGCTTTTCCTTTTTTTATATAAAAAACACTATCAAATGCTGTTTTTAATAGAAGACTCTACTCTCTTGTAACAGCGGTTATCGCTGTTAGTCAAGATAAAGACAACCAGAAATATTTTAAAAATCTTAGCCAGTATGTGATAGCACTACAGGTGGATGTTTTTGAAACTGAGGGTATTGTAGTCCATCTGTATAGAATTGTCACTTTAATGGAAACAGCCTCCAAATTACAAGACATTGTGACAGAAGAAATTGCATCACCTCTGAAAATTGCACAGTTTATGTATAATTTAGAACCCATTAGACAGAAAATGTAGTTTTCGGTATAAGGAATTTTCATTTGAGAAATCTTGTTGCATAATAGTAGCACATATAGTAGTAGTGACCTAGCAAATAAATAAAATGTTCCTGTTTTAAGACAGCAACTTTACACTGGAATTTAATTCCTATGTGAACCACTTGATGAAATGAAATAGTCATATCTCAGACATACCACAGAAATGATTTGTGATAATGATTCAATTTCAGTTCATCACTAAGAACTGAAACTGCCTAGTGGAGACAAATTCAGTCCCAGAGCGTTGCACTATGGACTTTTTGTTTGAGTCAAGAACTTCCTAAAAGCCTCTCGAGGAACAGTTCAGACACTCTTTGTCTTCCCCTAGGGGTGGGTAAAGTCCAGCATCCCCCATCAGCACAGTCACCTAATCTGTGAAACCAAAGAAACCAGGTCAACATGTATATGAGCAGAAAAAAAGAATCAGAAGGCTCTTCAGGAAAGGTTCCAGGTCTCTGCAATTGTGCGCAACAGTGCAATGGGCATTTGATATGGGACACTCTGCAGAGCACTTCTTGTGATCAAGTTGAAGTCTCTAGTATCAAACATCAGTAGTGACAAAAAAAATGGTAGGCCACTGGGTGAGAGAAGAAAAGCTCAGGTGTTTCCTTTTGAGGGCTGTGTCCTAAAAGCATGTGTTGAGCTAGTATTTCCTCATGATGGCAAGAAAGAGATCGCGTGTTGCAGGAAAAGGCAAACAATTTCAATATTCCCAGTTTCTGTTCATCCCATCCACTGTTAGCTCTCCTTGAGCACAGAAGAAGATAGCTGCGCACTAGACAGGAAGTACCACACATCCCATTTTCAGCTGTCAATACCCTCCAGGGCTTCAAGTACAGAAAATAAGAGAAAAACAAGACCAAACCAAACCAACCAACCAACCAACCAACAAGCTCAGGAAAAAGATTAAGCCACAGAAGGGAATGTTCTGGTGTCAGCAGGTGAGGAGCGAAAGCCCTGAAGCATGGGGATTAATTAAAATATGGTACCAAAACCAAGAATCAACAAATTTTAATCCCCTTTTAGAAAAGACCTCCTGATCAAGCACCAATGTATCACAAATGTCAACTTATTAACATTGGTCTTATCCTTATCTTGTCACACAATCCAACAAACTGGGCTTACAACCAGTTAATCACTCCAGATAGTATCTGTGCCCTTAACTGCTCATCCTCTTGTGGGGTAACACATGTACCTTCTAAAACATGCTTTCTCCTCTATCCATAACCAGGTATTATCTTGGCTTGTCCAATTTTTTTCTTGGCTCTTCCAGTTTGTCATACTACTGTCTCTTTCCAGTAGTATGTCTATGCATATTACTGCATCTTTTTCCTTCCTTTCTGCTCTTCATCACCAAGTATTTATTCCCTGCCAAACTAATGCAGGTTGTTTTATGCTACAGATACATTCACAGCTTTACCATAGTTAAAATCATCCAGTTAATAAATGTGTTCTGTACAATGTGTAGTCTCGTAGAATAATGTGCAGTTTCCTAAGGAGAATAAATCTTTTTCCTATGGCACTGGGGGCAATTCTGGAGTATTTCAACCAGTAGTGTCAAGGATAGCAGTCAACAGCAGTGCTAGCAGCTGCTCTGAAAAGAGAAAACCAATCCTGTATCAGTTTTCCTTTTCAGAAAACAAGTTCCTTCAGAGTTTCCCTTCAGAATTAATGGAAAGACAAAGTATTTCTGAACCGAGTATTACCAAACACCCCTCTAATCCTGTATCAGAAGCTACCTAACTTATTTATATGTTGGGTATTGCTAAGGGCTCTAGTATATCTTAAACCAAGTATCTCCAGGATTTAGGTTTCTTCCCTGGCTCAGGATTCACAGATTAGAGCCATTCCTTTCACAGTCTTCAAAAAGCTGGTGGGGACCCTGGTTGCTAAACCCACAGATTAGGAGAGTGAACACAGAGACATTATTTATGCACCACAGTGTTTTTTTATGTATCCAAGTGTGAGAAGTTGTACAGAGCAGGCTTTCAGAATTCTCCAAGGGGTCTTCAGAAAATCTACCTGGTGTTTTTTCTATATATATAACCAGGGAGAAACCTTTACAAATCCCATCCAAGGTCACAAAAGAACTTGAAAAAAAATAAACTCTAACTCCCACATATCAGATTAGTTAATCCTAGCAGTAAAGAAGTACCCTGCCTTCCTGTGGTACTTTTTACTTCCAGTTTAAGATCTTTGGAACAGATAGATAGATACAGACAGAGAAAGAGGTATATATTCAGGTCATGGTACAGACCTTATATAATGGAGTCCTGGTATATGACAATAAAAATAAATGCTAACATTGATGCTGGCTCAAGGGTCATTGCGAGGGATGGAAGACATTTCTACTGTTCTCAAAGTTTCTTTGCCCTTTTTTAGACCATTCTAAGTAGTGAGTTCTGTTTCTTTCATAAAGTGTTCTCTGTAAATCCCTTCCTATACACCATGATCCTGCCACCACAACATACTTAAAAGCAAATATAAACTGAAAAAGGTTTTCTCTTGGCTGTGTCTCTACATACAAGAAAATAAATGAAAGCAGGAGCAATGTACTGTAATGTCAGTATTATGATTGTTTTAATAAACAATGCACTTGGAACAGTATAAATCATTTTCACCTGAATGACTCTCATGGCAACCCATTACAATACTCACTGACTGTAACAACTAATAGCAGTCTTCATAAGTAGTTATTGTTACAATGGACTAGTATTATTTTGTACTTTCTAGTTGTATAATGGTTATCAAATGATCTAAGGTCTTACGGGAAACAAAATGTCTTGTATCAGTGGTCACTTCTGGTCACTTCTGTTGTGAATCATGAACCATTTGCATGGGGTTTGTCCTGAGAATAGATGAAAACAAGAATCCTGAGAGGCAAAACACCGTACCTGTCCTTTAAACATTATTGGTAACCCACTCCCTAGAAAAGGCAGCGTGTACACTAGTGCTTCCTCACAGCAAAACCTCGTCTAGCCTCGGTGTTACGGCAGCAGAGGTTAGAGGTCTACAGCTGTTCTCTGACCATAAGCTTAACTCATCCTAAAAGCTTTCTCCAGTCAGCTTGTTAACTCTGACAGGAGATTAAAGTGAGATTCATGGAGTCATGGAGCCTATCTTTTGATTAAACATTCCTAATAAAGTTCTGATGTCATCATCCATTAATGCACAGTGAGGTTTTGGTTCTGCTGAGAGGGAGAGAGTATCAGCATTTTATTTCCAAAGCTATGCAATTTAAAATGTTTCTTCATCTATTTGGGTTTGGCTTCTGCAACAATATTTTTTTCATGTTGTTGGCTATAGTTATGTTATAAATACAAAGTGAGGCATATGACCAGAAAAATGGGTAAAAAATTATTTCATTTATAGAGTCTTTCTTTATATAATTAGATATAGAAAACACATGTAATAATTATGTATTTGAGTAATTGTTTTGTGCTCATATGTGGTGTATAAGCAGTATTTTGATTGTACAAGCATACACAGTGTATGAAAATGCCTCTCCTACTCAGTTGTGCAAAGAAATCACACAGTAATAGGCATCTTCTTGCTGACCTACCATGACTGTCCTAAACCAAGTTGGAAAGCAGCACCTCTGGTCCTATTTCCCTTCCTGTACAGATCGGCGAGAGGCAAGAGTGGGCACATCCTGGGTGATGAATTTATTTCTCTGTGTGACTGAGCTGTGCATACTGGTGTGTTTTGTAGAGGGCATTAGATATGCTCTGTTGGTATAGATCAGTAATAAACGATTCTCCCTTGAACTAAGAAGGCAACCAGAGATATTTGTGGGGAATAGGAGGCATAAACACAACATGAAGCTAAAACAGTACTTGCTGTTCTAAGAGATGGTTGCCACAGAGAAGTTAGCTGGATATATTTACATGATGTTTGGAACTATAGGCTTAATTATCACACAGGCACTTAACATGCAATATGCATAACCATATACACTAAAATCACTTACAAACCAGAAAAAAGTAATGAGTGAATTCACACCCAAATGTATACCCTAAAGATGAGCTTCTAGCCCCAATCAGATGATCCAAAAGGTAGCTTAGCCTGCGTTTTCCAGCCATGCTGTGGTATTTACCATTTCCAATACCAGTATCTGAATTTTGCTTCCCACCCATTTTCAGTCATTTTAAGTATTGCCAAGGGGGTTATCCTGATCACTGCCTGGAAACAAGAGCCCATTCACGCATGGGGCTATAACATAAGCAAGCAGGAACAGTGTCAGCTGGTGGAGAGCCCTCGATCAAAATGAAAAAAAAGAGAAGTGTTATCACATTGCAGTAATCTGGAACACTAAAGCAGGAGGGCTATCACTGACTTAAATCAGGACCAATAACTTTGGACTCACAGCAATAGTAAAATGTATCCTTGTTTAACCTTTTGATAAAATGGTTACTGAAAAGTAACCTGAGATGGATTGTTTCCTTGTGTCTCAACCCTCCATTTAAGTATCTTTTCAGACCCCAAACCCCACCGCTGAGCTATCAAACACGGAGCACATGCTTCCCTCAGATGGATCTGGAAGAGATGGTTATACACCTCTATCTTTAATGACTACATCATAGATAGGAGTGCAGAGGAAGGCAATGATGGGGATTAGTGAACTAATTTCAGCCTTTGCAACAACCGTCTGGAAGTCTCAGCTGCAGCACCCGACTGCTGATGAGGCAGCCCCTGCAAAATGGATTGTCTGTGGGCATTACACTTACACTGGTTACTATTACCCTTCTCCATGATATATTGCAAGGCACTTGCGTTAATTTTGTTGGCTTGATAAAAGGATATACTGGCACAGTTAATCGGTATACATGTTCCACAGTCATTTTCACTTCTAATGCTTTGATTTTATCTTCCAAATATTACAGAGGTATTGTTGCAACTCAGTAATTTCTTTCTCAGTTTGTTTGATACTGAATTTTCCAATAGGTTTGGAGATAGGTTCCTTATTCATATTTTGGGATAAACAGGGTAGTTAGACTGGCCACATATTTCAGTTGTGCCAAGCAGAAACAGACTTACCTGTTGTAAACCACAGACCTTTCCTGTCAGGAAATCAGGTGAAATAATTAAGGAGACGGACAGAATAGCCACAGCACTTCAATCGGCTTCTAAACGCTTGCTTAAAGAAGGCTTGCTAGTTGTCTACAATTTGTTTTTACATGGCTATTTCAATTACATGTCTTGCAACGATAAAAGTATTTCCTTCTTTAATGATTTTTGTGGAAAAATCTATGAAACTTTGAAAATACATTCCCATCTTATCATTTGCATTTATTTCACTCAGTGTGCCTTGTATCTTAACTTTGAACTGGCTCATACTCCACTGTAGTTCCTTTTAAACCTGCTCTCTGAAATTCTGTTTTCATGTGCTGAACTCCTCTCAAGACCAGTCTTACTATAGCTGATTGATCCTTTGAATATCAAGAAAAAAATGATGCTGATAAACTTTAGGACGAATGTTAAAATGAGGGTACTTTATATATAGATATGGCTTATGCACACATGAAGATAGAGAAAAGCAGAGGAAATTGTGTTTGCTGCTGAACTGTGAAAGGTAACAGAAATAGCTATGGGGATGAATTATGTCATGAAGAAAGAATTTTCTAAAAGTTTAGCATTTTAAAAAATAAAAAGAAGCAGCCAATCACCAGAAGCAATTATTGCAATTAATTTAAGAGTCTTTTCCTGCTGGCCCCTGAAATTATAGACACAAACCAGTTTTTTTACCTCCTCCATCAAGTCTTTTAAAACTCTCTGTGAAAGGAGCAAGAGTTTTCCTTTACTAAGTCATATATATGAAAAATTACAATATTCTGGGATTCCTGAAAAGCATATCAATCATTTAACTCTTGTCCCACAGCTAATGGCCTTTCCAGAAGTAAAAATAGCTACTTCTTGAGCCTATGCAGCATATCAAGTAATTCTGGGATACTAGCCATAACTGCAAGCTGCAGGTTATATTTCCAAGCTACATCAGTTGCCCAAAATAGCTAGGAAAACCCTGTTTAATTATGTACTCTTCTTCTCAGTTTGGTTTTCACAAGTCTGCAACAAGTTCTCAGTAGCTGCTGGTTAAGACAGTTGAGTCTAAAGTTGCAGACAACATAAAAGACCACTGCCTTGCTCTTCTAGTCATCCTCGTAAGATGCTACTAGCACTAAGGTCCTTTTTACATATTGTCCTGAACCACCATGCTAATTAGTATTCTAGTTTAGACAAAATATTACATTAAGAATTTAAAGGAAAGCTCTTCTGCCATATTAACCGTCATATTCAAACCAAAAACTTCTTCCACATCTAAAGCACAATGTATATAACAAAACAAAATGGTCTTTTAGTTATTGCCTCCCCACTTATTTGCATTAAGCTTCACTTCTTGGTTCACCTATAAATGCTTGAGGGTGTTTAAGAAGCCAGCTGACACCTCAAGCCTAAACTGGAATAGGACTTAAAGCTAACTGTTCCTTCATCTACGTTCTTAAATGTACTATGGTTTTATTTTTTTTATTTTTAAAGCAGGCTACACAGACTTCAACCAAGCATCAAGGATCATTCCCTGAAGATTGAGTAAGTGACGAGAATTAAAGAGATACTGTGATCCTCAAAGTTTCTTACTGAATAGATACAGCTAATGCCACTTCATTTTTGGATCAAGCTCCATATATTCAAGTGATTTATTGCTCTGGCAGCTAGGAGCAACTTGTCATTTTGGCAACAACAGAAGTTCTGCCATTACCTTCAAAAGTGGCAGAAGATCAAGCAATTTTTTTATTATCTTAAACACACAAGAAACAGAGTTTGAAATTGTAAGAGTTTAGAAAGCAAAACACCATTCCCTGGCACTAATAAACTTCTTCTGTGTTCTAGGGGGTTGTTCTTTGGAATTTGTTATGCTTAATATGTTTTTCCATTCACTCTGTTAATCCAAAGCTTTAGAGGCTTTCTTGCTCTTTGTATCAGTAGCAGATTAGGATCAAAACAGTTGTCATTTAAAAATTCCACTGGCTTTGAAAAAAACTATGGATAAGTGTCTGCTTAAGTTGGTTGGACCTGTGTTTTCTTTAGGATAATTGCCTTTTGTTCTTTATTTCCCTTTATCTCCCCTGCAAACAAATATTTCTGCTTAGGGTTCTTATGACTTTTCCCTCAACATTAAAATATTAATCTCACATTAACTACAACAGTGTAATAAAAAAATAGACTCCTTTTGATTCTCATCAGTTATTCTTACATATATAGCACTTCAGAGATTCCTAAAATACCTACAAAGTATTACCTTGCTTTTCCTCAGAGCACATTAGTTTTGCTAGGTTGCACCTCTGGCTTGCTATATCTATGTGTCGGCTCTGACTGAGAAATTACAAAATGTGATACAATAAACCTCACATACATGTTGTTTATACTGCATCTAAAAAAAAGCACAATAACAAAAAAGAATGCTGAATTAACTGTGTCAATACATAACAACAAATTCCCTCTACCAGTACCAAAGAAACTCTATTATCAAGAGAAAACAATTTTAATAACCTGTAAGAAATCCAGAATAAAGATACTATTAAACCTCAATGTTGAGACAAGGTAAAGTTTGGGGGTTTTTTTATTGTGGTCTGATCTTTATTAGACTTGAATTCACGTGTAATTAGGTTTCTAAGCTGCCTACTATGGCCTTCTGTCTCCCTAAACAAGATTTATGCTGCAGTCTGCTCTGCATTTAACCTGGAAAAGCAGACGGCAGACCTTCATGATTGCACCCTTTCCACTTTTGTGTGACATTTTGCACTATGCCAAGACAAGAATTTGGGCAGCTGCACTCTAGCCAAGGGAGGATATCCAATTTAGCTTTTAGCTGGAAAGATACTTTCATTTTTTGCTGGGTATCTGTTTTCAGCCAGACTGGTTCACCAGTTCAGTTTCTTTTGACTAATTGACTTTGACTAATTTCTTCAGCTGACTAATACGTGTGGTGCAAAAAAAAAGTGTGATGTACAGCAAAAGGAAATCTGAATAATTTTCATACTTTTTCCACAGCTCCTCTGAGTAAACTGGCTTCTTTTACATCTCAGTGGTTTCATATTGGCCCTGACACATAAGTGGGAGTAAATAATAATAATAATAATAATTTTAAATATATTATATTTCATAAATAATTTTCCTATTTATTAAAAATTGAGAAATTACCTAGTTCTCTTGTGATCCTACATTATCTCTGTTGCCCATACTTAATGGAATATATCAATTAACTAGTCCATTAAAAGCATTGCTTACAAAAGCGTCATGAATGCACAGCTGAAGAAACTAAAGCAAAAAGCTATAACATTCATAAAGCGATATAAGGAACAAAATTTCCAGATCCTGCTATTAGGAAAATACAGTTTTTATGTGTATTTTAAAAATTAAGATTATGAGACAAATTACACATAACTCTTAACGAGTATTCATTCCACGTAAGTCTATAGCTGCCTATTAGCATAGAGAACTCAAAGAGCTTTTGTAAACTGCAGTGTGTGCATAAGCACGTAAACACTGCAATACTGAACGCTAATAACCCACACAAAGAAAAATAGGAGAATTGACAAGAATTTAATAAAGCATGTGAATTACACTGAAATGAATGTTTCTGCCCAATGAATTTCACTGAAAAAACCACTGGGTTTTGCTTGTCTACACCTGTTCTATCTTCTGTTGCTTTATAGCCTGCTTTTGGCTCCACTTAAAATTGCACAGGTGACTGCAGTATGCTTAGTAAATCATAAATGTTATCAAAACACCTCATTGGTTTCTTTATTGCATAAGAATGACACAACCGCCTCACCAGTTTGTACTGAGATGAAAATGTTGCCTGTCAAAATTTGCCATTGTTCAATTCCTATCTTATGCTCTCACACTCTGATCCTGTAAAGGTTTTAGCCTGGAAAACTGTAGGTCAGATATGAAAGGAATAAACTCATGTGTTCACATAATAAATACTAAGTAATTTGTACTTTTTCCCAGTTTAGACTAAATATGGAATAAATATAATAAGTTTGAAAATGATTGCATGTAAATGAATGAGCTCATATTCTTTTTGTGGTTTTTTTTTCCTCAAACTTCTTACTGTCTTAATGTAATTATACGTCTGCAAAGCATAAAATAATTATATTCCTGAAAAGGTGAGGAGGAACAGTTCTGCTCTATGTTGAGGAATGGCTCAAATAAACAGAGCTTTGCCTTGGATCAGAGGACAGACTAGCATGGGGGACATTGTGGTAGGCTCCCATAAGCCACCTGATCAAAAGGAGGCGGATAGAGCCTTCTCCAGACAGCAGCAAGAAACCTCATGATCATGACTGGTACTCATGGGGAACTTCAGCATGGTATCTGCTGAGAAAGGGATAAGCTTGTGTGTAAAGAACCCAGGAGGCTTCTGCTGTGTGTTGATGACCATTTCTGGATGCAGATGATTGACAAAGTGACTAGGGTGATGCTCTGCTGGACCTGTTAATTACAGAAGAACTGATCAAGGATGTGAAGGCCAAGGGCAGCCTAGGCTGCAATGACTATGAAATTATGAAGTTTAAACTCTTGAGAAAAATAAGCAAGAAAAATAGTAGAATTATAAATAACAAAATTACAACCCTGTGTTTCAGGAGAACGGATTTTGAGTGTCCAGGGATCTGCTTGGCAGGATCCCATTCCAGACTACCTTGGAAGGTAAAGAGGCCCAGCAAAGCTGCTTGATCTCCAAGGGCAACTTCCTCTACGCAGAACACCATCCATTCGGACATGTGGAAAGCAGAGCAAGCAGAGCAGAAGGCCAGCAAGGATAAACATGGACCTCCTGACTAAGTTTAAATGATAAAAAAGAAGTACCCAGAAGGTGGGGGCAGGGATAAACTACTCATGACATATAGAAATCTTGCCCTGCATGCAGGCATGGAGTTAAGAAAGTCACAGCACAGCTGGAAGGGGTAAAAGTGAGGGAGATGAAATGCAGGAAGAGGGACTTCTATACTTCCATATATACTCGGGCAGCGAAAGACAGGCTGAAGAATATGTGGCACAATGTCCAGTGGGACAAGGGATCTAACGATGAAGGACATAGATGTGTCTTTCATCTAATGATGAAAGACCAAAGTTATCAAAGGTCTTTTTGCCTTAGTTTTCAATGAGAAGGTCTGCCCTCTGGCCTTCCAGTTCCCCAAGTCTAATAGAGATCTGGGGGAGTGAAGCATTATCCTCCGTAGAGGAAGACAGAAATGGAGGACATGGGATCTGATGGGATGCACCCCAGTGTGCTGAGGGAGCTGTTCAAGGGCACTGTGAGGCCACCTCTATCAACTCTGAAACATCACAGTGACAAAGAGAGGTTCTTAATGACTGCAAATAAGCAAAAATTACTCACTGCTTCAAGAAGGGAAAGAAACGTGGAGCGAAATACTGGCCAGCCAGCCTCACCTCAGTACATGGGAAGGTTATGGAGCAAATTCTTTTCAAAGCCATCTCTACTTTGAGTGGAGAGAGAGCTGTATGTTCTCCAGAGATCCCTTCCTACCTAAATTATTCTATGGGTGTGATTTGTGCCTGAAGCCAGCATTGTAAGCTCATGCTCACAGGTGGAAGGAGGAACTATCAGTGGTTCCTGGATTCCAAATTAGAGATCAGATACGTACACACTGTTTAGTAGCCATGAGAAACTGTAATGTGATAGGTAAACTAACAGAAATGTGAGATAAAAAGCTTATGTTTACCATGTTTGAACAGAGATGGTTGTATTTTCATGTTGTACATTCCTATTATTACTAACGTAAATACCCCCTGGTATATATATCTATGACTAAATCTAATCATACCAAAAATATGTCAGAATCCATCTTCCTTATTTGTTCTCCAAATGAAATTACTCCAAAGACTAGAAATTGCAAGTGAACCAAAGCAACAATAAATTAGAAATGTTTACATGGTGTGATAGGTAATAAAACAAACCCTTTAAGCAAGTATGTCTCTAAATTACAAGTTCAGCTTCTACATTAAATAAAAAGGAGCCATTATATGACAGTGATCTTCACTATCAGAGTGCTAACAAATAAAACACTACAAATAGCTCATTCTCACGTAAGTCCTTCTGAAGGAGCTTCATCAACTATAGAAAGCTATACAAGTGCCCATATTTAATCCAATTTCCTTTGACTTCTAATTAACTCAAAAAAATAATGCGTTCACTCCATAGATCACACTGGATCAGCAACCCTGAAATGTTTGCTCTGTCTGCAAAAGAACAAAGCAATGTATCAATAAACTAAAAGATCAGTCAATTGAAATTAATTACATGAAAGTTGGTTCCCAGCAAAATTTTCACTGAAGAGAATTGCCTATTTATGTGCATCCCAGTTAAGTAAATCCTATTGTAATAGTGTCCAAAGACTGTTTCTTTGCATGTTGCTGATTTAGCTATATTTTTCAGACAAACTGCAATATAAACAGTAAACACACAAATCCATTTAACTATTAACATAATATTAAAATTCCGGTCAAATACAATCAATCAATCCCAATTTCACGGGATGTTTTGAAATTCCACAACATCCACCTTCTAATTGTAAAGCACATATTTTAATGCCTGGAGTTGAACAAATTAGATTGCTACTATGTTTTATGAGAACAGACTGTCTTGTATAGTGTTATGGTTCTCAGCCTTACGGAGCATTACAATGAAAACTGGACAAAATTTTGTTGTAAGTGATTAGCAACCCTTCATTTAGAATGTCAGTGGAGGAAGCAGTTAAATTCCTTTTCAGAGTAATGACTAAAACAAAAGTCACTTCAAGTTGCAGGCTATACTCCAGGTCAGGCAGTAGTTAAACTTAGGAATTTGGAAGGGCAGGAGAAGCTGATTGTAAATCTAAGAAGGTACTAAGAAAAATTCTGAGAAGAGGTCCGAGAGCAAACAGACTTGGATATGCGAGCAAAGACAAGACAAACTGACCTTTCTTTGTAAAGGAACATAGGGAAATGTTCTTCAGAGACATATCTGATTCTTCTCTTCCATTTCTCTTTCCATTAACAACAGTTTGCCAATCCCCTTAAAATTGGTATTTCTTTAAATCACATATTTGAATATATATTAGAATATTCTGACCAGCTGTCTCGAACTGAAATTCCAGAATAACATGCGAAGCACTGAAGTCCATTTAGGATATAATTTGTGTACACTAAAAAAGTGATTGTCTACCGTGTGATCTTATTTTGTGGCTCTGTCGTTTCATTTTCATTTCTTCTCAAGTAAATTGCTTATTCTCATGCTATAATCATAGCTTCTGCCTGAGATGAGAGCTAACATTCTGTTGAAGCACATTTCCATTGAAGGCTTCGTGTTTCATTCTCTTAGACTACTTTTTTTGTCTTTGAATTTCTCTCAGTTAACCAACTCCCTCGCTTGCATCTGTCAACTGCACAAGATCAGGACCAGCCACTGTCTTGCTCTTTATTCTCTCTGCAAAGCAGACATTTCTTGGGTGATTCACAGAAGTGTTGGGAAGCAGCAGGAAACCCTATCACCCTTCAGCATCCCCCCCTCCCCGTCTTCTGCGGCAGAGCGATGTCACTGGGCGTCACTTGTGCAAGAGAACAGCACAAGAAGAATTCTGCAAGAGGTTCCTTCTTAAAATCTTCTAATTTTTTTTTTCCCATGAGAAAAGTCTTACAATGAGCTTTTAGAAAAGAAGAAAATGCTTTACTGCAGCAGGTATGACAGTTAAATGAATCACTCACTCTATAAGTTCAAGCACTTTAATGCTGGGATGCCTTTCATGGTTTTCCATATATGAATTTTACATTTCTCCCTATCACAAAACTCCTGGAACTGGTGATTGAGTAACCATATTAGCAAGTCCTGCAGATTCACTGTACTACCAAATTTAAACAAACAAATAACCAAAACAAACAAAAAAGGAAAAAAATTGAGTTCATGAAAGATAATTACATTTTAGGATTATTTTCATCAAGAAGCTGATGCCCGTTCAGTTCTGCAAATTATTTCCTGGCATATTGCTTTTTTCAAAATTAACTCAGACTACTGCTATATCTTACAAACCAAGTGGATTTTGTGAATCTGCTGCAAAATGCCTTGGGTATGATATATCAATGTTTTTGCTAAAATGAATGCAAATTTCTCTTATATTTCACTTTTATTGAACCCTGGAAAGGTGAAATGTGAAAGACACAAAGCAACTTTAGGACTTCAGCCACTGAAATCAAACCAGCAAGAACACCATATATGTCCTTATGTGGTTATACAGCCATCTGTAGTTGTCATGACAGCCCTTGATCCCTTTATTGTTGTTATTACTGCTGTCCCCAGAAAGGTAGATGGAATGTGAGAATTTAAGTGTCAACATCACTTTTGAAAATGGTATTTAATCATCTGCAAAAAAGCAACGGACATAAAATAAAACTCGACGTCTATCAGAGGAGCACATGGAATCAGGGTAGCTAACTTCCTAATTTTGACCCTGAAAACTTTCCATACAGATGCTGCTTAACACATGGCATCTAGCCCCAGGAGGCTCAGCAGCTTAAGCTTGATAGAATTGCACAACTCAGTTGTGCATCCATAAACTATTCTATATTCAACCACTAAGGAGCCTGAACCAAACGATAGCAGAGCAGTTGCTGTTGTGCTCCCTCTTTTTGATATTCAGGAGCTAATGATGTGTGCACTCTACAGGATATGGAAAACACAACTTTATTCTATCCTCTGTGTGACAGAATTCAAACAATTTCCATAGTACTTGACACTGACTTCATAACTGAGCTGCTGGCAGTTTTTGCTTCTTCTGTTGAAGATGTATCACCGTGCAGGAAAAAATAGGAGATTCATTCACATCCATTTTGTTTGTTTAGGTCAGGTCTTCATCTAATGCCCATTGATCTATGTTAGAAAGATAAGGCCACTCGCAATTACCAAGTTGCTATCCTCACAAGAAGTACAGCAGTTGCTGTGTTTACATGCAGTTCATGCCTGAATAAGTATTGTTAAAGAAGAGCTTGCTAAATTAGTCCAGGGAATCACACAGCAATTTCATCTAATTGCCATTTGTCAGAACTTTATTACAATCACTGAATATTTTTAATTATATTAAGAAAGGGAAGATGTCAACTCACGATATCATAATATGTCAGAGACTCCACAAAAAGAATCAGTAATTCCATGATTTATCAAACTAAGCTTTCAGTAGCAAATATTGCTTGCTATTGAAAATTACTGTCGGTTAAAAGAAAAAGCCTTTGTTGCCTCTTGTGTTATTGCTTTTTTATTTATTATTGGTTTAAATATATCAAATTTGACCTGATGATTTCCTTTCCCTATGTTCAGCTGTACAAAGAATGCAGACAGCTAGCTTCACTAAATATTGAATTTTTAGACAGTTCAACCAAAAGGAGATGGATTATATGAAAGTGGAGCATCATCAACACCTTCTTCTTCACCTATGTTTTAAAAAAAAGCTGCTGTAACTGAAACTTCTGTATTGTATGTACTCTTAAAAATCCCAGTGGATCAGATTGGGACCCTCAGGGATTTAGGCAGAGGAGTGCTTTTTCTGGATTATGATCAAGTTAATGGGAATGACAGGCATCAGGCAAGAAAAAGATAATACCGTACATAAAACTCATGCATTGCAGCATCCAATGTTGACATTAGCCTCATATCCTAGCCATTTTTTCTGACCTATATATTTCTTATCAAATCATAAGTTTTTAGGAAGAATTGGCTTTCAGATGAATAATTCATATACAGCAGTGCATTAAGGTGTTGCACACAGGGTTTTTTTATTTTTAACATCACATAGTACTGAACTGACATTATGTCCTAGTAAAATTCTCTGAAAACATACTAGAAGGTATTTCAATGTTCATTCACTGCAAGGTTATCTGACACTGTACCTGGTAGGAAATGTAAATTTGGAACTAGTCAGGCCTGAGATCCTGCAGATATAGGATTAGATCTGTAGTTCAGTCTTTAGAGATGACAACCCAAATTACATAGCAATTTCAGTCACCTTCTCCTCACCTGCTGCCAGTTTAATAATTAGTATATTTGCTGTATGCAGTAAAAGATTCTGGTGGGTTCAGTTTGGATGTGTGAATTTCAGTTTACGAGTTGATGAAACTGCCTTCAAAATGCAAATGCTTCACTCAGAAATGATTTATAAATCACCTCCCAGCCAGTAATGATTGTAATGAAGTAGTAATTAAACAGACATACTGCTCTGTGGAGATCATCGTGCTGCTCTGTTGAGACACTTGAGGTTAGAAATAAAGTTTACATAAAACATCATGGCTATCTGTCTTAATATATGTATTGTGTTAAATAACAAAGTTTATATTTAAACTCTTCAATTTCTCTGTCGTGGAGCAGGGTGCTAATTCAAGGGAATGTCATACACTTTTCCCAGAATATTGTCAGCATACCCACGCGTAGAAAGGACCGTTCCTGACATCAAGATATAATGAGCCCCACCTGAGCCACGCATCCATTTTGCTTCCGTTCATTTGATCATGAGGTAGCAAAACCTTTAATCACACCCTCATCTAGAAGAGTGCCCAGCCTCGCTGATGTTGTGCCTTGGCATCCCGTTTACACCGTTTCACTGTGTAAACAGTTTTGCTGCTGCCTGGGCGTGTTGGCTCGTGGGGAAGAACTGGCTCGGCAGTGCCGCTGGACCACAGGACCTGGCACATGCGCTGCGACATCCCATCCTACCCTGGCTGTCTTCAGCTTGGAAAAGAAGCTGAGCAGAGGCAGAGCAACCCTTTCTCCACCAAGTCCCATAGCTTGGCATGTGAAACCAAGTTTCACTAAATTTGCAGCTTATCTACCATTTTGCCCTCCTTCCTCTACACCTCTCCAACAAACAGGAAAATAAGCTCAGGCATTTCATTCTGCATCCAGCATTTATTTACAGGCAGAGGAACACTTTAAGTGTTATACTGAATTACAGAAGAGACACCAAGGCTGTACCTTTACTCTGAATTGCACTTTTCCAACACTGATTGGTCTAAATACTAGCCTTGATATTTATTGACTACTGTATGTGCATCACTGATAACTTAGTAAAACAGTTCCCCAGCACACAGGGGTCTTTTTCAGCTTTCTAAAATAAATTATTTTATCTCAGGGTGGGTGAGAATATATTTTGCCAGATAACTTCATGGAAAAGAATATGAATGGTAACCAAACAACTTCCCTAATACATTCTGCTTTTTTTCCCCTTTTGTTAAGAACATGGCTCTCTAGTTCATTATGACTTGTTTTACTAAAAGGTCTACTCATTTTAACAACATTTGATTTTTTACAAGAGTACACAAGAGAATAAGGGAGAGGATACAGACAAGAGTGACAACAAAATTAACTTCATCAAAGATGTATGTCATCGTCCTTACTGAAGTATTGTATGATGAAAAATAGAAATCATAATTCCTGTTGAAAATGCTAATGTTTCACTTGTGTCTACCATTTTCCTGTTCACAGACATTACTCAAATTAAGCTACATCTGGTACCAGATAACTTTTTAAAGAAATTCTAAGTGAAATGGCCTCAACAAGCAACACTCATAGGCTGAAAAAAGTGAAGATCTATTAAAAACATATACTTCTACGGACAAAATTACAATCATATCCTATGCAGACCCACAAAACAAGCTAGCCTGTTCTTGCGTGCCCATATTAAAGTGAATTGTGTTCCTTCCTGCATCCAAAACTGTGTCACAGTCTCTTTTGTCTCGTGTTGAGTATCTGCATTCTATGTCCTGCCCTTCTGTTTTGCTTCCTTCTCCCATACCATCTCATACTCCTTCATCAGCCTTGAAGGCTGAACGTCTTTCACCTTTCCTTCCCTTTTCTCTTATCCCTATGGTCGTTTCTCCCCTTTGTATTTTCTTCCACTTTCATTCTTCATGTTCCCTTCGGTCTTGCTTTCCCTTCTTATCAGACCGTATATGAACTTTGCTGCAAGCACAGTTGCATGAAATGATTTTTAGTGCTGCCAGCAGCTGGGAGAATATTGCTTTAATGATCCTTCATGCGAACCAGATTAAAAGCCTCGAGCACAAGTGACCTGTAGTCCAGAACAAACCTTATGTTACTGTCATCATACTCCACACCTTAGCCCTTCCATACTGTAGAGCCTACATATAACACGACATACAGATATTGTATATCAACAGAGATAAATTGAATCACCTTATTTACACTAAATTTAAAGCCGTATAGATCATCCTTGTGTATACCAAACTCATTTTTTGGGAGTTTGGTTTAGTGGAGCTCAATCAAGAGCTTCTCATCTTCTTTCAGAGAAAACAGTATTTTGTCAGTCTTCCGTTTCTGAGGAAACATTCGCGCTCGCGCAATTCCCCACAGGCACATCTAGCAGTATCGTATTTTCCCACACCCTCGCAGAGCCGGAAGTGACCGTGCCACATCATTCATTTGTAAATCGGAACATTAAACTTTTCTCAGCTGATACATCAAAGGATTTACAGAGCAGAGAACAAAATAGCTCCAGTTGCAAGCATTCCCCTAAGGACTGAAACACCATGTGTTAGCAGATACTAGATATTTAAACAAATGTAAAAAAAAGATAATGGTGCATAAAATCATAATAACTCAAGATAAGCAGCA
The DNA here is from genome assembly GCF_000737465.1 of Haliaeetus leucocephalus. Classification (NCBI taxonomy): domain Eukaryota; kingdom Metazoa; phylum Chordata; class Aves; order Accipitriformes; family Accipitridae; genus Haliaeetus; species Haliaeetus leucocephalus. The sequence continues at coordinate 665,006 of NW_010972577.1, forward strand.
AATTAACACAAGTCTTTTAGAAATTAGCTATCTTTATAAAAGCACTCCGTTTACTAACAGCTCAGAGTCTATACACCATTTCTGACACTGAACAATGGTTCTAAGTTCCCGGGAGGCTGCTCACTCTATCTGCTTGGTTCAATAGGACACCTTGGCAGCTCTGCTCTCCTGGGGTTATGACAGTCTTGTTCAGGCAAACAGCAGAAGCCTGAGCAAAAGAACCATTTTCTGCAGGGAAATATTGCTCTGTATATATGTGTGGTTCCAGTTGCCTTTTACTTACAGGATTCTTGTCATTTGCTACGTTTGCAAGGAAAGCTGCTACAAAAGAAAAGCTAAATTTAGCAATCTTTTCAGACAGTTACACAGCCATTTTTATAAGGTAGAAAATAATTTTCTTCAGATGATTTTCCTAATAGTGCTGTAGTTAATTCCAAATGAGGAGCGTGGTGGATTTTCATCCTAGCTCCCTTATACTTAATTGGATGGCTGAGGCTAAAAATATTCCCAGTGGTCAACCATGCCACAGTGTAAGATTACATTAAATATGCCAATCATTGGGTTCAGGCACAAGGCCATAAAGAGCAGCAGAACTTAAATTCTATTATTAATGCCAAATTGACTGTCACATCAGAATAACAATACTCCACGAGTTGCTTGAAATAATAATGAATTCCCTGATATGAACTCTTACTAATATGATTAGGAGGTGATGAAGTACAAAGTAATGCCCAAAGTGAATTCATGATCATTTCCTGTACTAAGCCACACTGAAAAAACCAGTATTTATAAACTAATTAGACATCCTGCTCCTAAATATTGCTTTCTTAATAAATTCCACACCTACAAACATGTATAAATAAAATGGAAACATTTATTAAAGGTTCCTTATTCAATTTTTAAAATAGCTTGGTAAATCTATCAAATACTAAGTGGAAACAGGAGAGAAAGAAGTCGTTAAACCACAATTATTACTTTAAAACATACAACAGTTCTGACTGACATTGCAGTATGAATTGCAGTATGGCATGTCAACATTTGGAAACAGTTCAGGAGAGGTAATGATAGGCTTTGCAACTGTGTTTAAAAGGGTAGTCACATACCAGGGCCATAGCAATGCTTTAGATCAGAACTTTATCAAAACAACTATGTACAAAAGCTGTTTCAAATTTGTATATTCTTAACAGAGAAATAGACATCAATGCAAGTAAATTGTCTAACACTTTATAGATTACTATTTACCATTTATTAGCACACTGGTAATACTTAGAGTTGACATACAAAATGTATAAGCTGCTGTATTGCTAAAAACAACTGTGTATCTCATTATGGAACTCGAGAAAGCGTTTGGGTTTTTTTAACTAAACTTTCCCTTCACCTCCCTCCTTAGTATAGTGAAGATCTGTTAACTGCACCTCTTCTTGGGAGCTCAGTGTGTAGGCAGGAGGTTGGCATTTCATTTCCCTGGGTAAACTGGGCAGCCTGGGGAAAAGAAAAACATCGTGTCCCTCTGACTCGTCACTTGGCTCATACAGCAGCCTGATCGTGCTTTTGCAGGTAGTTACCTAACTAAGGTTGATGTTATCTTATATACTTCTTATAAGGAATAAATCTTAAATAATATCATTCAATACTCCAGAGAACTGTTTTAGGCTGAGTACGAGGGTTTTCCAAAACAAACCTCCCGAATGTGTAATTTTGGAGACTTTTTTTTTAATACACGCTGGACCAGAAGGCCAAGCTTTGAAGAGAAAGTCAGATTTTTGTTATCTCCGTAGAAGAAATAAGAAGAAACGTCGCCAGAATAAATAAGCTTTAGTATTCTTGCTCTTTAAGCTGCTTACTTTCTGTTAAACTGCTAAATTTTATTAACACAAAATTATTTGAGATGGTCTGACCAGCATCCTACTCATTTAATGAAGCACTTAACAGAAATATGTATTCAGCATGCTGACTGGCCAATTATCATTATCTATTTAGAAAACTGCAATTCAAATTTCTAAAAGCAATCTATATCTACATATATATATAAAAATGTGTTCTTCTCCTGTACGTTTTAAGACACTTAATTTGATTTTTTTCTGTGATATTCAAATAACTGACTTCAGTATACAACCAGAAAGACTGTTGCTAGGTCTGTGACCCTTGATCACGGACCAACTTTAACATACAGGTAGTTGCCCCAGGCAAGAAAATCTAGATACAAAATTATTTAACGCCTCTGGGCTGCAAGGCTGAACTGATTTTGGTCTGCCTAGGGAAGTAAAATCTTAAGAGTTCCTATTTTATGACTGTCATCTTCTTATTCACAACTATAGCTTTACAATAAATTATTTGCTTTGCATTAAAAAATATATTTATCAGCATCGGAAGCTTGGTTTCCACTATTATTCAGGCTGAAATATGAATGTCAGTGTACTGGTTTTGACTGGAGTAGATTTAATTTTTTTCAGAGCGGCTCACACGGTGCTGTTTTGGATTTGTGCGATAACACAGGAATGTTTTAGCTATTGCTGAGCAGTGCTTGCAGAGCGTCAAGGCTTTTTGTATTTCTCAGCCCACCCCACCAGCGAGGAGGCTGGGGGGGCACAAGGAGTTGGGAGGGGACACAGCCGGGACAGCTGACCCCAACTGGCCAATGGGGTATTCCAGACCATATGACGTCATGATCAGCATATAAAGCTGGGGGAAGGAGAAATAAGGGGGCATGTTCGGAGTGATGGTGGTTGTCTCCCCAAGTAACCATTATGTGTGAAAGAGCCCTGCTTTCCTGGAGGTGGCTGGACACCTGCCTGCCCATGGGAAGCAGTGAATGAATTCTTTATTCTGCTTTGCTTGCACACACAGCTTTTGCTTTACCAATTAACCTGTCTTTATCTCAATCCACGAGTTTTCGCACTTTTACTCTTCCGATTCTCTCCCCCATCCCACCAGAGGGAGAAGTCACAAACGGCTGGGTGGGACAGAGCTCTCAGCCAGGGCTAACCCACAGCACTCAGTATAACACCTCTGCTGCTCACAACTGTCTCTGCTATCTTTCTTTTTAATTACAAATTATAACATCACATCTCTTCAGATACTAAGAGGATCTTTTGGGTTTGTTTGTTTTGTTGGTTTTTTTTTTCAATTCAAATAACAAGTTAAAGTAAATGGTCCCAGAAACTTTGTTTATCCCCCGTTTTAATACAAATGGAACACATTTCTCTAAGACCATTCTGTTGATCTCTTTTATACTGCAGAAACAAATGTTTGACAGAAACTTTGATGAAAGCTTGATCATTCCTAATAGAAAGGAAGTTCAGTTGGTCATTCTTTCATCTTGCAGCAGTAACATCTTTTTTGACATATGATCTGGAAGAACCTCTCTTTTATGCTTTCCACTACAGTGCTAAAATGTACAGTTCTGAGAGCACACAGAAGACTTTGGTATTCATATTTTTACCAAATGCAAGCAAGGTAAAAATGCTGAGAAGTCTTCTCATACCTGTGAGCCTGCAGAGCCAGGAAATAAGCTCTGTTTATGCTTAAGGATTTGTAGTGGTCAACACTGGATGTTATCTTTTTCTAGTTCAGTGAAAAAATCCACGCACAGACAGACTGTCTCCAAGGAAGGAGAATAAACAGAAACTGGAGATGCTTGCTGCTGTGAAACACATAACTGAACACCACAGGAAAGATGATCGCTATAGAAATTGTTGAAGTAAAACTCTATTCTGCACACCTTTCATCTGCTAAATCACACCGTGCTGAGAAGCACCTACTGGCTGAGCCTCTGAGGCACTTCACAAATGAGCAAGTCACAGTCGGATGCAGTGGGATGGGAGTTCCAGATCAGATGACAAAGCCCTAAGCCACAGGTCCTCCTTTCAGTTGCATGTTCAGATCATCATTCAATCACTGATCAACCTGAATGCTATCAGAGCTGTGATAAGCAATGAAACGTATGGCAAAGGATGACAACACAAGGTTGTCATGTTACTTTATTTAATACCTTTGATCTGTTCCCAGCCTATGGTTGAAATCACGCCCTTGAATTTGCATTGGAACTGAATGGAAAGAACTAATTGCATAAGATTAAGGATCTCTGTTATGATCATCCACATTGCTGATGCAGCTCCCAGAAAATATTACGAAGTCCCTAATCTAGCACCCCTGCATTCATTGGTGGAGTTGTGACAATCCCTGCACACCAAGGAAAATATCTTTGACTTTATCCAATTCTCTAAGTCACTCTTGTCCTGAACGGATCTTTGGTTTAAGTTCTGCTAATCATGGTTCTCAGTGTTCCTCTTCTTTAATTAGTTGACTGTGGAAATCGCTATTTGTCACATTCTTATGACAGAAGAGTAGAATAGTATATGATTAAAAGGGCATAATAACCTTTATACGAAGTTTGGTCTGTACAGTAATGATTGACAACCTTATTTATATATGTGTTCTATGTAGCATGTAATTTTATTTTTATTTTAGGAAAAACAGTATCTACTGCTTTTCTATATCACAGAACTTTTGCAATCTATTTTTATCTTCTATATTTAATTTGAAGTAATAATTTTAAAAGATGCCTACCCAAAGCTCTAACCTTCCTAACGCATCATTAATAACAATACCATGGAAGCTCAGCAGCATACAAATAATCTAATCTAATGTATAAATTTTCTCATTGTTGGGTTTTCTTGTATTGTAAGGGCTGGTCTAGAAACTTCTGTTACATCCACTACGCTGATATACATTAAGCAACAAACCTGGTTTCACCTAAGTATAGGAGTGAACCAGTGGTGGTAACACGGAAATAAATTCTTGTTGAGAATGAAGGTGACTGCATTCTTACCGCAGATTTTATGGGTACAAGTATGTGGGCAACATTTTTCAAGCCAATCTGTCTAAAGCAGCCAACTCTTCCCATCCCCTTCCCATAGCCACCTCAGCTAACATAAGACCAACTGTGCTGGATCAGACCAACCATCCATTACTTCAGTATTCTGGCTCAGACAGTGGCCAGTAACAGCTCCCTAGGGAGAACTGTAGGAACAGAGCAAGATTCTGTGCTAAAACTTCCTTCATACTCTTTTTTCTTCCAGCAATTGCTGAGGGACTTCCTAAGTCATGGGTAGTTTCTGTGTATTTAGCAGTCATCAGGGGGTTTGCGTCATGATTTTGTTAGGAATTTTAAACACCCTTTCAGTACACATAAAGTTCTATGGACAAAGTCTGGTTTTTTTATCTAGATTAAGCCTCGATTAGATATTGAAAAAAAACCAGTGAGAAGAGCATTTTTGTCAATTTTTAAATATGCTGCGTATGGACCACAAGTTGCCTTTGGTTGCCGTGCGATAGTGTATTAGTGTGGAATTAATGACCACAGTCTGCTTCTTAAAGGTAGTCTGCACTGGGAGGTTTGTGCAAAGTAAGAGTTCTTATGTGAATTACAATTTGCTAGCAATTGTGTGCTAACTCCCTCTGTGAATACTGCTAGTAAGGCATGAGCACACCTGAAACCTGTATTAATAAAGCAAGAGAAGTAGGCATCTGCAAAGACCGGTTGGGAGCCAGCGGATTAGTCAGCACGCAAAGGTAGGGGCTCTGAACTGCTTTCTACCTCTCTCCAAGATGTGGAACCAGCTAAACCTTTTGATTTCAGAGCTATGTGAGTTCAGCAACTAAACTAGGTAGCATAGGTATCTCATTAGTGTTCTTAAAAGGCTCCGAGCAAAGTTGTTTTCTTCTCTTTCGAAGTCTAAGTATGAAGCACGCTGTCCCACACTTACTGTATAGTAACAGCATCCTCAAAGACAGCCAGTATGAGGTATGTTCACACACCACCTGGAACTAACAAGTTCTTAGTAAATCCTTATCTACTCAATTAAAAGCTGCCATTTCATTTACCAGAAATGAAACTGAATTACACTCTCATTTATACAAGGGCTGAAGAAAACTATTGAGATGGTGAACTGCTGCTAACACTGGGGATTTTCTGTTGGCCAAGTTACAGTACTGTTACTCCAGAGATGTCAGTTGAGCACCATTAATAGGCAGCCCAGTTATTAATGAACCCTTTCTATTGTAAAAATGTTCTTCTAAGTGAAAATAATCTGAAAAATTATTTGTAAGAATGGATCCTTTTAATCAGAAATATTAAAAGCAGATGTGTACATTCACCTACACTAGAAGTTTAAATTAGAGTTTTGTTAGACTCCAAGGAGAGGTGACAAGAGAAGGGAGACAGAAACGGTGTCCAAATAATTTATTAGAACTAGCCCAAGTAACTCAAGAAAGGAACATAAATGCTTCTAACAGTAATAAGCAAAATAAGCAATGGAGTCTTCTTTTGGATGTTTTTCTTTTGTTGTGTACTGAAATAATACCATAGCAGACTGAAAGTGCATTGAACCTGTCTCCCCATGCCTTCTTCCCCCTTCCTTTAAGCTAAGCTGTAAAATTGAGTGAGTGTAGTTTTATTGTTGTAGAAATTATTTGTGTTGATTGAGTAGGCATTTTATATTTTATTTCATAGTTAAAAAATGAAAAGCATTCATATATTTTAACTAAAAGCGTATTTTTGATTTTATGCCCTAAATTGCTTCAGATTTTATATATTCATGTAATTTATACATCACTAAGGAGTTATCATAGTTGGTTGTGTCAAGGTCTGTGTGGGAAGAATTTTGTTTTCAGATTGAAGCCATTACCCTTTCAGAATTGCTGTGGACCTTCATCTCACTGGGTTTGCTATGTATGCAGACCAGCTCCCCATCTTAAACTGAAAGAAACTGATGGCAGTTTCTGGTGTTTCTGGTATTTCCTGACAGCTAATAAGGTTCTTAAATGCATTCTTTTTCACATCCACATTTCACAAGGCACTAGTCTATGTTAGAGTATTTATTATATGTATGCATTTCTTTCATTTCAAAAACTAAGTCTTTGGTGCAGCAAGAAATAAGTACCATAAAGCCGTGACACCTGGAACTAGCTTCCAGAAATTACTGTATATAGACATGGTTAGAAAGGAGAAGTGACATACATATATTTTTACAGTAACTGGGTTTTTTTAACAATAATAATTTCTTTACATAATGGCATGAAGCTGTTAGCTCCTAGAATGCATTCTCTCAGTTCTCACAAACACGGAACACTTTGATTTTAGTTTAATAGGAAATACGATATTTATCTTTACAGGAGCGTGAAGCCACCTATTTGCTTTCAGAAAATAAATACAAGTGAGCATACATGCAATTAAGGCATTCACAGTCTCTTATCAATATATCGACTTGGACAAACTCTCTCTGGCTGAGCAATTTAGTTTTGATACCCATTTAATATTTTGGCCACTGCTGAGATTCCAACAAGGGTGTTAATTAGTGCCAATTGTGAAGCTGGTTTCTGTGCTACAGCCATCTGTCTTAACAGATACTGAATAATTTAATTATTTTAAGGTGTAATTATAGATGTCTCAAACCATTTAAGATCAACCATTCATTATTTTAAAAAACCACAATGTTGCAGTCAGACATTAAAGAGGGTTTTTTCAGATAATATGGTTTAAATGAGACACACTAGTAGTGAAGTAGAGCCATTACACTAACAACCTTATAGTAAAAGTCAGAGATGAGCAAAACCAATTTTGTCTAAGAGTACTCATAAAATGCAAATTTGCAGAAAAAACAAACTCAGAGTACTTTTTGGTTTTAATTTTTAAATTTCCTGAGAGAATGTTGAAACTTTATTTTGTTATATGGATTTTATGTGCAATTATTTTGTATGTTTAGGCTATTTTTATGTAGTAGTGGAACAGTATGCAATTATAACGCATTAACAACATCCCATGATACTGTAACTGAAAAAAAAAATTAAAACTTTAAATGTATAAATCAGTCTTGGCCCTAGATATCTAGCATAAATGCATTTATCTTTACTTGGTTTTTGTCTTTCACTCTCAGTCTTTCCCTCTCATCCCTCCCTTTGCATGTATGCTTCCAAGGTTTTACTGTTCTTTTTACATGAAATAGCCAATGTTGATATGTAAACTATATTTCATGGCATGAAACTATGCTTCAGAGATGTGACGAACAACTACTGCAGCTTTTCCCATGCATTAATTTTTGACTTGCAAACAAAGGAATTAGGAAATTATTACATTACTAGGAAATACTAGAGAGCAAAGGAAAAAATGGTATAGCTAATTCTATAGAGGAACAAAATAAGATGTGATTTACCAAATTCGTTTTCCTCTTTTATCTGAAGACAGGTAGCACCAAAGGGAGTCCCCTTAACCTTTTTAAAATCAATTGAAAAGTAACATGTATTACAAAAAGAGCTTTTATCTCTTGTTAAGAGTAATAAAAAAGCATCTGTGGCCAAGTTTTAGGAAATCCAAAGCAAATTAGAGATCATGCTACGGGACACTCTATAAAGCAATAAAAACTTCCTTAAAATAAAAAATGGAGTTTAAAATTTTAAACAATGAATAATTTCATAGTCAACATAATAATTAGCCTATTTCTATGTAGATCAATTCATAATTATTAATATCTCTTCACTCCTGAGTACTGTTTTGCAGAAAACATTTTTTCCATAACATTGCAGAGGGGAAAAAGAAGAGCTATTAATAAGTACCTCTCTTAACCTCTTTTCTTAAATTAGATAAATGAGGGGAAATTAAAATCTGCAATGAAATATGAAATTCCAAAACAAAAACTCTGACAAAGGAAGAAAGCATTTTTGATACAGAATTAAACAGACTCAGACTAAGCATAGACCACTATAATCTCCTTTAGTCTGGGGTCAGAAAACTGCCCATATAGACGTGACCCTTCTAATACAAGGCATTTGTAGGGAATTTTGTGACAACTGGTATTTAAGTATTTTGGTGCTTTGCTCTGTTCTAACCATTGAATAAAGCCCTGGCCTGTAATGCTATTCCCTGGACTTCATGCTTGAGTTGTCCTATTGAAGGCAATGGGCTATTTTATAATGTAAAATATTAACCCCCACGTTACCATACAAATTTACATTTTCTTATTTGCATAGCACAAGTCTTTCTGCTTAGCCTGAAGCATATACAGAGTTTTATAGCTCACTGCATCTCACAGCTATCTGCAATATTTCAGATTTTCTATAATATGAATATACAATATGTATTCAACACATTTTTACTTGACTTCATTGATTAGCATCTGTATACCTGTATAGCTTCTAGTCCCACAGAGCAAGTAAATACTTCCCGTGGGGTGTTTTCCCTATTTGAAGGAAATAGAGGATGGTATACATCCAATTAAAGGCTGCTGTGCACAATGTAAATTAATCTAAACTCCCTCAAAGGCGACAGAAAGAAGCACTTTCACAATATGATTCCTCTTAAATTGAGACAAACATCTAAAATAGGTTGGATGAATTGCACCTTTTTCTATTTACTGCATATAAAGTGATTCTACAATCATGTGGATGGCTGTACTGCACATGTCTATGGTTACCTGAGGTTAATTCTAACTGTGGGATTGGCAGGTCAATAAAAAAAGTGTGTGACATCTGGGGTGCAAAACTAGAACCTGGAACCTGGATCTCAGGAAGTTTGCTCCAGAGTGAATGGGCAGAGTTCAACAGAGCTGAGTTGGGATCCAATAGTTTATGGAGCAATATAAGGCAGCAGACACAGCTGCCTGGAGATAGTAATGTGTAAATGCTACGCTCAAAGTTGAATCCTTCTGTCTCCAGACACTGTGCTCAGGGCAGCAAGTAGCTGCATCTACCCTTTGGCATTTCTAGGCCTGAGAAACCTCCTGGAAGTCACCTGTGACTTTTCTATAAAGATTTGGGTATGCTCCAGGCTGGTAAATGGAGAAGACTAGAGGGTCATTCTCTTAGGTCCCATACCTTTCTACCAAAATCTGGGTCATCAATCTCTAAATATTTTGGACTGTAGAACTTTGTCAGTCATCAAATATCTTGCAAAGTACCACGAAACCTTTTATCATCTTTCAGACTGAAAACTTCATGAGGATTATATAGTTTTATAGACCGTGAAGGATCCTGCACAGTTGATGACCCATCTACTTTGGTTCCATGATTTGCACAGTAAGAAAACTGCAGACTACAATGGTTCAGCTTCCTCTTCATTGCACAGATGCCCACATTTCTCATGAGAAAGGCAGTCCTAGCCACCCGGCTTTGGAGTCTGGGGTTTGGGGCATCTGTCACTCTTCTTATTGAAACTCTATAACCATAAAGGCAAGAACTCAAAAAAGAAGAAAACGAAACAAGCAAAACAAAAACCCAACCCAAACAAAACAAAACAAGAAAGGGACAGGAGGAAAAATGACGCAGAAGCTTTATGGTTAGGGTAGTTGCACAGAATTGGGGAAAAATCACATTCTAGCCCATATTAATATGTTTTTGTATCTTTTCAAATTGATCTTTAATGCAGGTATGTAACTTCCCATTCCCCAGCAAGTACACAACAGACTAGATGCACAGTCACTTTTGGTTTCTGCCTTTTTTGTTCTAAACCAGTAAACCTTGGACTCCCTTATACACTATTATAAAGCTTTAAAAATGGGATGTAGAGAGGAAGAGGAAATAAGAGGTAGCTGAAGTAGTTCTGAACAAGCTGGCTCACACATACCAGAAGCAAAACAGCAATACAGCACGACAGAGCTAATTAACCTTGGCCTGCTTGCAGTAGCAGGGCTGGCAGATTCAGAAGTCAGAGCAAGCTCAGAAATTGCTCTGTATTATTACACAGCCCACAGCAGAAAGGAAAAAAAAAAAAAAAAAGCAGTGGGATTTTTACATAAGTATCCTGGAGTATGATATAAACACTGTAAATCTACTAGAAGAAAGATGTAAATATTCTGGTTCAAAATAATCTTGGTAAGATGGTGATAAACTTGGATTTCAGGAAATGCTGCATGTAAAGTACTTGCAGAAAAGTATTCTACAGATCTGAAGTAGAGTATTAAGTTCATTTGTACTCCTACCAGAAATAGAGTGGAAGTTAATTATGTATTTCCCAGTGGCAAAGCTAGGAGGTCTGAATTTTTATACAGATTCCTTCCAGTGACAGTCTGCTCCTTTTCCGTGTGAAGGAATAGGTGTTCAGACCTCTGTTTCACCAGATTTAATAATGTTTGGCACGTACACTACATAAAGACTTCATCAGTTAGTTTCTATTTGGTAATGTTCAATAAAGAAAAAAAAACCCAACTCTTTTTTTTCTAAGTAGTTTTATTTAAAATTATTCTGACTCCAAGTGCCAGATGGAGGCAAGGTAGAATTTGTTTATTTGGTAATCACTTTTTGCTTGAAGTATTTGCTATACACTGTTATTGACAATTGCAAAAAACCCACTTCAATTTTAAAACAATATTCTAGCAATTAAAACTAAGTAAGCTTAAAGACCCAGAGAACACACTTTAATTAGCTTATATACGCTATACTCATTTAAAAAAATTGAGATCTCAGTATTGTACTTACTACGTCTCTTTCAATTAGTTGGGGAATTACACTATTGAAATAATCACATTAGATCGTTACCAGGTCTGAAAAAAAACCCAGAAGCTTCATACAACACATCATCTATTTGAATAATCCCTTTGATTATATCTAACTTGTTTCACAGATATATGCCTATTTTCTATGAGACTTTTACTTCCCTAATCTGGATACATTTGAAAATGAGAGTTAGGAAAAGTCAACCTCCAGAATTTTCCGGTTCCCTCTACGAAACAAGTGGCTGAGGTTACTGTTTCTGCTGCGGGTAAAACATTAATTGCCACAAAATCTGTAGCGTATCTCCTCTCTGCTTTATCAAAGTTGCCTACAGGAGCTGAACACCCAGCTCTCCTCCAACAGCAATAAAAAAGGTGACAGAAAGTGGGGTGTATGCCAAAGCCATGTAAGATAAAATGAGTCTCTATGTAGAACATCCAGCATTTTGCAGAGAATTACACTATTACTATTAACAGGAATTCAATGTTTCGTTGGGTGGTTCTTAGAAGTGGGTTATGTCTCTGTAGGTGGTCTGGCAAACTAGCAGTGAAGATGCTGTATGTATTAATCAGAAGAAAAATATTGAGGATCCAACTATGATGATGCTTAGGCATTTTTCTAGTACAGTGAAGGATCAGCTTTACTATCTAACATAAGGCAGAGCTTATCACAATCATGTCGCTCCTTCATGAAGAGAAAAGCTGGTTTGTCACAGCTGCCCCAGCATACACAACTTTGAGCTGCATCTTTGATACATCTGGATCATTGTCACTGGCCAAATATTCATATTGGATGTCTCTTCTGGATAGCTGTTAGATGCTATTTGCTCAGGATAAATCAGAGTTAAAAATTAAAGAAGTGAGGATCTGCTAACAACTGTCAACCCCAATGCTGATATGGTAAAGGCTTGGACACTATTACTAACTGTCCCGATAATACAAGCAGCTTCTACTTCCATAGGAAAGTAACCCTGTCTTTATCGTACTGAATAAGGATTTCACTTCAATATTTGTACACAAGCTGTTACACCTCATTGTTAACCATTAGTAGTAACAGTATGATGGACATGATTTCTGGAAATGAATGCCATCATATCCAGAATATATATCATTTGTGGTTAACAACTCTTAGCATTCTCCTTCTTAGATCTATCACTGATGACTTGATTTTATCAAATATCAGTATTTTGGTTTAAGGAGTCTTTATTTTATTCTATTTTTCAGGAAAGTCATTTTCATTGTGTCTACTTCCTAAGGAGTAAAAGAGGTGATCTGATGATTCAAATTGAGAACGCTTGTCAAGGTTCATATAGCAGAATAGAAATGCCAGTGGAGAAAGACCAGTATGTGTCTCATTTTATTATCTAGTAGAGAAATCTATTAGACCCAAGTTCAGCTGCTGCCTTTGTAGGTATATTCCTGTATGACTTCAATGGGAGAGGAAACAATTACACCAAAAATCATTTTCAGTGCCTTTATTTCTCATCAGTTATAACAAGACAGAGTACATATTAAACCTGAATAGGCTGATGTAGAAAAATATTAGTATTCCCTGTGCAACTTATTATTCATATTTGAACAGATACAGGTGTTGGACTACTTTCCTTCAGGCTATTCTATTTTCTTCATTGTTCTGTATTCACCCTAGACTATTCAACATAAATAAACTAAATTCAAACTAAAAATAAATTACTTGAATATTACTTCCTTACACACAATAAGTAATAAAATAATTGAAAGTGGAAAATACAAACTAAAAAAGTCTCCATTTCATGTAGTGTATTTTTAGACAGTTTTTGGGGGTATTGCTTGTTTAATTTGTCAGCCTGAAAATGTGGGTAATTTATAGTTAATGTATGAATACACATAACAGAATTAAATTCTGCATTTTGGCAATGCCTGTATGCATGCCTAAAACACTTCACTGTCTGTACTATAAGATGTAGTCTACAGATGTGAGAGAATACTGAATTAATCTTATTTACTGTAGTTAACCATTGAACAATGCCCGTGATAAAGACAAGCACCTTAGCTAAGAGAGAAGCTTGAATAAGTATAACGGAGGAAGAAGGAGTAGGAACTGGAACGTTTTTGAAGTCTAAAAGAAAACAAAAGTTTGCTAATAAAACCTGTGGAAGTATCCACATGAAGACTGTGGGAGAACTCACGGAGCAGGAGACAGACTGTAGAGAAGCAAAGCTGTCCTTTTCAAAGCAGGGGACCAGGCAAATTCTAGGAGAGCAGAACTGGTCAGAGAAAATGAGTGTCTTGAAGTTATCCTTAAAATCTTTTCAACTGTGAGAGGGAGCAGTTTGTTACAAAAGAGTAAAAAAAGTTTAATCAAAATGGGAGGACGTGACTGTAAAATTGTAACATCAGGATATTAACTCAGGAATAGGTGAACTGTACAAACTTCATTTAACTATAAATATTGTCTTTACATTTCAAGGTGATGTCTTTATAGTATATATAAACTGAAGATGTCATTAATGAAGAATGGTATTGGGAAAATACAAGCAAATCTGGGAGTTACAGATTTATGAGTTGATTGCATTTATTTGTGATTGCTAAAGGACTCTGAGACTGAAGCTGTGATAAGCTTTTTGTTTTGTTTTAATTGTCTTTGGAAATTGTGGTTCTTTATGTTATATAATTAAATATATATGAATCTAAATTGTAATAACAGCTCTAAAATTAAGAAGTATAATTTAATTTAAAAAGTTATTTTCTTCCATGGGGAAACGTCTTCTGCATTAATGTAGACCAGCACTGCATTTGAAGAGATTTGCAACGAATCATAACTTTTAAATAGATATCATGGTGGTAGCATGCAGTAGCGGTAGTATGCATTCAGCATTCACAATTCTTCATAAATGTAACGTCATTCATTGGGTATCTGCTATTTAAAAGCTGGATTGATGCTGACAGCATCAATTATGTATAATTTTTACAGACTTTGTGGTCCAAGCATCATCTTATGTATTATTGAAGAGAGCACTCTTTTTACTCACATGTGAATTTACATTAAAAAAGCTGAAAACCATGTAAATAAAAATAAAAAAAATGCTTATGCTGATGACACATCCAACAAAGTAAAAAAGCTTACACATATGCTTAAAAGTGATCTCTAAAAATCAAGAAACAGCATAAAATAACATCTAATTAAAGCTGTTACCCCAAATCAGGACATTTATAGGTGTGCCAATTAAAGCCAGCAAAATATTAGTCTCATTTAAGTACCCCTCAAAGAGCCATTCCATTTCAAACTCAGATTACAAAGAAGTTGTCTCAGCAGTTGATGAGTCATTTGGTAACTAATAAGGGTTAGTTCCCAAACCACACAATTAGCATGGCAGAGCTCAGGCTGCCATTTTTTCAGACTGCAGATCAAATTCAAGAAACTTGCTGGTTTTGTTAAGAACCTGGAAACCATTTTTCTAGGATGAAGTGGTAGCCAGATAGTCCGAAACAGCCTGAAGGATATGCATTTGTTACTGTAACACGCGGAGAGAAAATTACCCATGATTATCCAGCTGAACAAAATAATGAAATGTAAACCATGTATATGCAGGCCTTTTTTTTTTTTTTTTTAAACTAGCACTAAAAATCACATTGAATCTTATTATCTTAATATTTTATTTATTTCATTATGAGTTTTGCTCCACTGCAAATAGTAAAATATGGTCCTCTGTTTTCGTTTTTGATGGAATACTGGCACAAAGTTGTTACCATGAATGCATCCATTATTGTAAAACACTATTTAAGTAAATTAGATTTGGGGTTTAAAGACCTTAATCTGCTACCTGAACCATGACAATAACATTGCTGAATGGTTTAAACCATTAATATGGATGGGGGGAGGGGGACAGCTAAGGCCTTGAAAATACAATGAAATAACACAAGTTCTCTTTTAATGATACAACTTAGTCAGGTATTTCCTGTAAAGACGGTTATTTCTTTTTATTAAGTTCCCTGCCTGTATGTCCTTTAGACTAGTTTGAAATTGTACCAGGGTGGTGGGAGAAAATGAATAAACACTGAAACAGGGTGGATTACTGGTAAAACTGCATCTACCATCTGATCCAGTGTTTTTAAAACAAAAGACACACCAAAAGGGAAAAGTACAAATGGCAAAGACTGAAAACTCTTCTGGTTTTAACTACTGCACCACTTGTGCTGGAAAAAGTTGCAATGACCCGCAATTGTATGAACCACTTATTCGCCATGTTTTGCAAAAGAAAAAGCTAGTTTAAAGAAAGAAGGTGGGACTGGGCGGTGAGCACCTAGGGTGGCAGAAAGCCCCGAGGGAAGGGAAGGGAAGGGCGCGGGGAAGAGTGGGGCTGCTGCTAAAGGAGCTGAGCTTTGCTCAGGGCTGAGGGCACCAGGGGGACTTTGGTCTGGATGAACGGCTAGATCACCTAGGTGGATCTGCTGAATGGATGAACTGGTTGTGTAAATACTTCTCCCTGGGTTAATCAAAAGAGTGTGAATGTCTGGCTGAGCTAGGCAGACCGCCATGGGGGACACAAAACAGCAGGCTCTAGCATGGGACTTCAGCCCATAGAGGCAGTTAAACCCAGCCACAATACCCTTAGACTGTACCCAAAAATACTTTTCCGGCAAACAGCCTCCAGACAGAGCGCCCAGGGAGCACAGTTGTGTTTGGCGGAAACGTTTAGCCAAAGGACTAATGAGGCGGCCACTCCATGGGGTAGCTACCCACTGCCATGCTGGGAGAGCTGGTGGCCAGAACCAGGCTCAGGCAGCAGGACCCCCAGCTCCTGCATCCCACGAGCAGTAGCAGAGACAAGAGACAGCATGCAAAGCCATTGAAACCTGCAGGGAAGCAGCTTGGCCCCCACCGTTATTTCAAGATGCTGTGATGCAAGGATGGCCTGTGAGAAATGTGCTGCCAAAGTCAATTGTCGACTGACACCATTTTTCTCAAGCAATGGTACAGCACATGTCAAAAGGTCAACACTTTGATAATCTGTTTGGGAAACTTGGCAAGTAGATTATTGTGCAGTGGTCCCTCAAAGTGAGGACCAGAATGCGGGAAACACATTGTTACAGAAGCAGAAATAGTCAGGGTAGGGGGAGTGTGTAGCCCAAACAAGCTGCACTGCTGGTTTAAATCAATGATTTGCTACTTGGCCTGAGAAATCCAGTTTTATAATGGACTACACTAAGAACAAAGAAGTAGAAATGGTGTGCTTCAACACACAAGGGACTTTCCAACCTCAAAGTAATAGGACAATAGAATGGTGGAATGGATTACTAAAATAATAGGTACAAGAGTGAATCTGTTAATATCTCCAGGAAGGGATCCCACTTGTGGGAATTTGTAAATTCAGTAAATAGTCAACAAACCCCATACTAAATCTTGTTCACAATGGGTTCATGTCAGTAGCTGCACAGATTGCTATTAAAATTGAGGTAAAACCCTATCGAAACACTGGAGATGAGGTTCTGGTTAAACATTCAGCTGTGGATCAATCTGGGTGACCGTTTCATAAAGGAAAAGGGGTATGGGATGCTGTAGACACTGAAGGGAGTAATTTAACAAAAACTGAGGCTTGGATTATGTCCAACACCTGGTCTTCTTCTCTTGAAGGAAAATGTGATGTTATGTGATCACCATGGGAACCTTGAAAGTTGGAACATATACCTGAAACCTGTCTCTAGCAGGTTCTATACTTACATTAGGATTTCAGTGTATTGCTACATCACTTTCCTAAATCAAAATCCCATGTAATGTCAAGTAACTTTGAGTAAGTAACTTTGGTATTAAACAATAAAACCTCTATGTGTGGAATACCTAAAAGAGCCTGGGCAGAAAGTATTGGATTCTGATATAAGGTAGGAAAGACAAAGGTTACCTAATGGTGATTATTACAGAATTATACTCTCAGTTTCTAGATAAAGAAAAAACTGAAGAGGGTGATGAAGTATACCTTTGTGACCGGTTGTAGGTAACCTTTCAAGATGATGATGATGGTGAAGTGCAACCAATGCCAAGGTAGATTCCAAGGTTTTAGAGGAGAGTGTAGGTAGAAGTCAAGATGATAAATCCTTCTTCAAATTTGTTTTACCTGGTATCAGTGCCAAATTTTGATGTCTCATTGGGTCTTTAATTACCCTCTAAAATGGCGCGATGGTGGAACTGTCTTCCTCTCATTACTCATACACCCCAGGAGACCAGGACTCATCTTGCTTACCAGACAAGAGCTCTGTGTGGGTTTTACATTCCAACAGATTTTTTCAGTCCTTCCTTTCTAATTAGCCCTTCATAGCTCTTCAAGAAAATGTTGTATAATATGCCAAATTTAGCTCTTATTACTTTGAACAACTTGTTCAAAAGACAGCATGTTGTAAAAATAATAAATATGTTCTAGACCATATGATAGGTGTGAGATAATAACTGTCTTGGAAACATAAAAAGTAGATACATTTTAAGTGTACTCATAGACTGTCTTTATGGTGTTTTATTTATGTCTGACTAGACTCAATTATATTTATCAATAAAACATGAAGGAAAGTTCATTTTAATTTATCTCTTTATTATTATGAATAAATCTCATTAGTGGTAACTGCCTTTCTGTTTCAGCATGAAAACGTAGAGGATGTTTCATTCATCTTACTGATTAGCACTGCTAATGAAGAAGCTGCCCTGTGTATGAAGTTACCCATTTATAAGAAAAAGAGAGGATCTTTGTGAACCACCTTACATAAATGTCCCTAAAACATCCCCTACTGTGTGTTTGTTTGTTTTCCTTTAATGAATATAAATACAGATTTTAGTAGCAGAACAGATGCATCTGGTCAGTGTCATAAACCTGCATTGAAGATGGAGATTAATGGTGTGGGGAGCGGGGCTCCATACTGGCAGGACCCCTGCTGGAAACCTGAAATTTAGAGTTCTCTTAAAAGATTCAATGCAAGGGTTTTATCATCCCTCTCACATCACCTTCTGGGATTCCTACCCTCATCATATGATGTTCTGCATAAAAGATTTACTGAACTGCAGGAAAATGGAAGAGTGCAGAAGGCTACAGTAGTTACCAAGTTACTTTAGCAGTGCTGGTAAGAAGCAAGTGTTTACCTTGTTTAAACATTGACTTCTAAGGAATCATCATTTATAAAGATTGCAAGGTTAAGAAATATCAACTATGTGAAAGACTAGAACAGCCGCAGAATCTCCTGTTGACATTTCTTTATCATATGTAAATAACACCTAAAACAATTCAAAAAGTGCAGAGTTTGAAGGGCAATTCATCTTTTCAAACTACTATTCTTCAAATCCTTTTAAGTAAACTCATTCAAAAATCAAGTTAAGTTTTGTGTAATTCACTCATTTTAATGGCAAAATTTGAATGGATTTCTAAAACCCATGTAACATCAAAGAACAAAATTAATGTCATAGTGTAGCAAGTCCACAATCACATGTGAGACAAAGCACATAACAGAGAGAGTCCTCAAAAAGTACTATACTGTTTTGAAAAGTAATAAACCCATCCTGTCATCCATTCCCAAATCAAATCACATCAAATCAAATCACATGAAATTTGTACCCTTAAATGGCATTAGGATACCAGATGGTTGATTTTTGACATGAAAATGGGGGTTACAGCTCTTGTAGAATGATCTTTAGAATGTCAAAATGTTTAGGTATTTTTAAGAAGATGGACCCTGAAAGCTTCTAAATATAGTGAAATTGAGAAACCACATAGTAGCAAAACAAATAACAGAGGTCACAGTGTATGCTCTATTCATTATTACTATGCGTATGTCCAAAGATGGGGAGCTAGGAATTTCCTAGAGAAATTACATTGGCCTTTAAAGAAAGTATATGTTCAAACATGTAATTTTTTTTTCTTTTAATTCTTAGCAGCCTAAATCTTATTTTCACCCCAAACTTGCCTCAGTGTAATTAAAGGTAATTCTCAAATTATTCAGTGATATCAGTAACATTTTGTCATGAATAGCCATAACTCAGGTATTTCAGGGTAGTTTTTAACTCCTTAGGGATCAGTACATGGTAAGCTAGAATAAATTGCTCTTAAACTGACAGCATAACTCTCAATGATATTCACACACTCTGAAAAGAAAAATTGCTGTCAAATCAGTTTTGACATAGATTTGCCATAAGGTTGAGCCTATTACATAGTCAGTGCACTCATTGGAAAAGTTTACTGTTTTGTCTCAGAGAAGTGTGTAGTGTTCAGTAGTTTTTTTCCCCACTCTTTAGCAAATTAAGTATTTATTTGATGTAACAGACTTAGAAGCATAACAGATAAACAGGAAAGTATACTTAAAATATTACAGTAAGCTTATTTACAAAGAAAACATACTCAACTAAAAAGTAAATAATATTCTGCTTATTTACACTAGTGTAGTATATTTTTCTATTTTTTATATATTATGTCATTAACCATAAGATGGAACTTCATTTTTAAACAGATAATTATGTCCCATTTCTCAAAGAAAAATTTCTTCATATACATAACCATATTATAGCATTTATATTTATGTGTCTAAAAGTATAAAAAATGTCAAATCTTTTCAATTATTTGTATTCTTTGTCCTTTTTATTACAGTTATTATCATAGATTGCAATTTTAAATATAAACATCTCTGTGTGTGTGCATGTGTGCCTTGGAGATAATTAAGCAGTATTATTGCCATTGTAGAGATCACAAAATGAAGCGTAGAGATTCTTAAACCAAGATGCTCAAAATGTATTCAGATACCTAACTCAGAGATAAGAGTTTAGCATTTCCATTTCTTTGACAACCTATATCAAAGTCCCATATACTTTACAACTAGTAAAAAACATCACTCAAACTGCCGTATTTTCAGAAGTAAATGCTAGAATTGTTTTTGCAATTACTTCAGGACTCAAGATTTGCCTTTTATCAAAACTGGAGCAGTGTTCTGACCGTGAAAATTAATTAATGTAGCTTTAAAGATACTAACAGGTTTATCAGTCCTGTAATTCCACCGAACTCATGAAATAACCCTTAACCTTTTCTCTCCTATTTTATGTTTTATAGTTTCTCTTCCTCATCCAGCTTTTCCTGTAATCTAGCACTACTAGACTAAAATGATCATTAAACATTAAAGACATATAAAATCTTTCATAGGTCTAACTCAGCAGGATGTAGGAGTGGATTTGTAAGAAAAACCATATCCTAGGTAAGCATTTGAGAAGGTGCAGGTCTATGTGCTTTCTCCAGAGCATACCATAGACATCTAAGGGTGCCTCTCCCCTGAGTGACTGGAACTTTTAATGTACTTCTCTGCCTTCTAGTCCCAGTTAGATTTCACAAGCTCAATGTCCTAAAAGTTAAATCCCCAGAGGGACTTCTCACAGTATATCTAACGTGTACAGACAAGCTTGAATTCATCACAGGGCATAGCACCAATATGTCCGAAAGGAAAAGGAAAAATGGCACAGTGCAGTCAAGTAAGTGTAGGAATCACTCTGGGGATGTAAACATAGCTGTGCCTACATACATAAATCTATGTATATAGATACATACATGTATCTCATTCAGAATTTTAGCTACACGTTCTTTTTAGTGTTTTCTACTGATTGGCATAACCATCCCTAAATCAAGTGCTAAATACTCGAAATTTCAGTTCTATAATACACTGAATCTTGTTTACTATATACAATATTAAGGTCCAAACATATGTTCATAAATTTCACTCTTCATAGTTGTATACCTAATGTTTAATATCACGGTGTTTAAGTTTCTTACTAAAGCAGGTAAAAAGCCCAATGAAGTCAGAAAGATATTCCCCTTGCTTACAGAAAACTCTGATTTGGACTTGGAGTGAGTCTTCAGTCCCTCATATTTAACAGTCACATGCCACTACTTGCAGTCAGTTACATTCTAGGTTGTCTCCCAGCTATCCTTCATTTTCTGTTTTACATCTGTCTTCTTCCAATTCTTCTACTTTCTTTCCCGGCCAGTAAAAGCAGAATTTTTCCTCACATCTATGCCCCACTGTTCTTTATTAGACTGAGGAACAATTCAAACTTTGGAAAGGGAAAGGTTCTGCTCACTATGATAACAAACATTCCAGATTTCTTTAAACATAATTACTGGGGCATACTGTAGGTAGAATCTACCATCATATTAAGTGCTAAGTTAGTTTTGAAACATGTCCTACACTACAAAACAAATTACCTTTTCAGAAGATATTAAAATACCATGAAAAATGCTTCCAAGCTAACTTTCTCCATCCAGTTTCAATATCCTTGACTCTCATAATAATCACCTTTTTCTTCTCCTTGCCTCTTAAGTTACATGTTGCCTTAAAATAAGCATACAATCTAGCTGACTGGTGGTTACTATGTCTGAAATACACTTGAAAATGATGGGCTATTTTAACAATGAACTGTTTTTTAACAGAGCTTTGTATGCAAGTGTCGTGGTTTAACCCCAGCCAGCAACTAAGCACCACGCAGCCGCTCACTCACTCCCCCCCCATCCAGTGGGATGGGGGAGAAAATCAGGAAAAGAAGTAAAACTCCTGGGTTGAGATAAGAACGATTTAATAGAACAGAAAAGAAGAAACTAATAATGATAATGATAACACTAATGAAATGACAACAGTAGTAATAAAAGGATTGGAATGTACAAATGATGCGCAGGGCAATTGCTCACCACCCGCCAACCGACACCCAGCCAGTCCCCAAGCGGCGAAAACCCTGCCCCCCACTTCCCAGTTCCTAAACTAGATGGGACGTCCCATGGTATGGAATACACTGTTGGCCAGTTTGGGTCAGGTGCCCTGGCTGGGCATGAGAAGCTGAAAAATCCTTGACTGTAGTCTAAACACTACTGAGCAACAACTGAAAACATCAGTCTTATCAACATTCTTCACATACTGAACTCAAAACATAGCACTGTACCAGCTACTAGGAAGACAGTTAACTCTATCCCAGCTGAAACCAGGACAGCAAGCAATTGTTAAATGTGCATAGCACGCATTGAGGAAATTAAAAAAGAGAATAACAACACGAGAGATTAAGTAGTTAGTAAATTAAATATGTGAGGATAAAAATTGTGTGTGATTTAAGCCATGGCCTGGAGCATACCCTACCCTAGAGTTTCTTTCCCAGTTATTTTATCAGAGATTAGTTCAACTCCTCATAACCCAAATTCATGCAACCCAGAGAGGTTCCTGTCTCAGATACACCATATTTACTAATAACCTCTTATATTGGTTCAAGCACAGACATACCACGAGAAACTTTGTCTAGCTACAGATACGCTCCTAATATTTAAAGCTGTGCTCTACTGAATGTTGAGTACAGCATTTTCACTCTCCCTAAAGAAATCATGACAGTGCTTGGACATGGAAGCCGCTATGCTGGAGTGGAGATGATTACTGAGGAAGCCCTTATAACTTGTCCTGGTAACATCAGCTCATCACAACTGGGCCTGCTCCTGAAAGAAGTGTATGTTCTCTAATACCTCTTCTGTGAATTCTTCTTTCTGATGCATCTTTTCTTTTTCAGCTCCCCCACACTCATTTACCAGAAAAATTTATTCTTATTGACCAATATCAACATTTTCATCTGATGGAAGTTGGCAGGTCCCATTCCAATAAGCAAAAGAGTTTTTCAGTCTGTAATAATATTAGCATAGTTTGTGGACTACGAGAGACATTTAGAGTAACATACTGTTCTAAAATCCACTAGTAATTTAAGTCCTCTAAACAACATCTTAGTAGGAGAAAAGTACACAGCAAAGCAAGCTTCAGTGGCTGCCTCAGAAACAGATTGCCACTGCAAAAGAGTCTTAGGTATTAGAGTTTACAGATTTTGTAAACATACAGCAGTGAATCAGACTGAGAGAGTTTACTTATATTAAAAGATACTACCAATGTGTTCTAGCCATGAAAAGTAGCTTCCTTAAAAAAGGTAAATCCAATATGGCAACTTGGAGGGGGGTTCAGTATATACATTCCTCTGTGTGAATACAGAGAAATAGAGAATTCCCCAGGGACAGAAGGCTCATCATGGTCTTTAGCAACAGAAAAGATAAACCTCCCTTGTACTCTAGCAGGTTTATATTTTATTTATCAGTTATGGGAATGTCTCCCATCAGTAGTGCTGGAGCCACAGATAACATGTCACTGTTGCCCCAGGGCTGTAGTAACTGTAGTTTTTGCATAGCCCAGGAAGAAGAAAGAGGCCGAGAACAGATTACCACATAACTGCTATCCATGAAATACATCGCTTTTTGCTTCAATAATTTCTACCTTGTCCTGACACAAATGTCTAGCATTCACCAGTCTGGTTCGGAGTTAGACACGCAGCCTCCAAATCACACAATTGTAATATACTCCTGAAAACACTAAAATTAAACTGGAAATGACTGGATGAAGGGGACAACGCATTAAGTCATTGTTAAATCAGGCGCATGTAAAAGGAATAGTTCTAAGGATTTTATTTATTAGATGAGCCATCCTGTGATTTCCATGTGCCATACCATCCCCTGTAATCTCCCCCCATTCCATACCATCTCATAATTTCTCGTAGATTTACTTTAGATCGGATACTGAGCATCTGACAGACAAAGAAGGATGCCAAACACCTCCCTAGCCATACTCCATGCTTTGTGTAACTGGGCTTTTGGTAGGACTCTACAGGGAAGGTGCATTCCCTGTCACTGAGGCATCACAGTAAAATGCAGCCAGCTGAAGAAAGGAGGAAGAGGAGAACCTGCAGCCTTCTTCCCCACTCCACCTATGTCTCTCTCTCTGTCAGCAAGGCTCTGTTGAGCCAAGACTGAACCCTAAAAAGGTCTCCCAAAGATCGATTCATTAATTGCTCCAAAGGTCCTATCAAATACTGAAGCAACTCTGTCTCTGGCATCTTGAAAAGTTGTTGGAATGGAGTATGTACTACCTCAAAAATATCCTCCCCTAAGGTGAACCAAAAGGCATCACGCAATGCTTCTAAACTTTCTGAATACACTATAAAAGATGTGCATTTTTTTCCTGTAACACTCTTTTATCTCTTGGATTTCATTATAAATAAACCTGGACTGCATTGTAAAAAATCTTTGGTTTGTGTATTATACACAGGATCAATAACATTGCCTAATAGGAGGCTAGTTGACTCTCATGATAAGATTCTGGTTTACAGCCATGCTGTTCACACAAGTTATACCTTGTCAGACTCTGTACCTGGTTTGAGTTATTTTTTTTAACTTTTGTGCCTCTCTTATTTATGTAAATAAATAGCACATTTCTGTACAATGAAAAAGAACGGAAAGGTTTATTAGAGAATGACAACTTTCCCTGTGGTTATGATGAGCAGATTGTAGATTTACTTAAATAGTTTAGGACAAGAAAACTATTTTTAAAAAGGATACTAGCCATGACAACAACTAGAATGGGATGCACCATGAGAAAGGGAATGGGAGAAGACATCTATAAGAACTGGGAAAATGTATACAATAGGGAAGGGACTGCAAGTATGATGGTGAATTTGGCAAAAGATTGGGAAAAGTGAGAGAGTTTAGCTGAGACTGGTTACAGAGCATGGTGATTGAGACTTCTGGCAATGCTTGGGAAAACAAAGGCAATTTGCAAAAGAGTAAAATATTGGCAGCAGGGACAAGGTGGAAAGGCTATTAGAAACTACAAAAAATTGGGCAAGAGGCAAAATAATCAAGTTTAGAGGAAATGGCAAGATGACTGTGTGTCCATGGGAATACATTTTCTCCCCAAACATGGAAAGGAACCCAAAAGCCTTGAATCAGACCATTCCTCTCCAGGCATCAGCAGCAGGTATCTGTGAAACCTCTTTCAAAACAAACAAACTATTGATGAGAAAGGCTCGTGTCAACCTTTCTTTCAAATGATGCAACTTCATTCTTGTTTTTAAATTTTGAGAAAGTAATGTATTTCAAAATTAAATTTGTAAAGTTCAGGCTGCTCAAGGAATGCTGAGCACCCTAAACTTTTTCATTTGATGAGATATCATTAGCCTATATCCTGAGTGACTGATAGAGCCTTACAACCCAATTTTATTTGTTTTTAATTCTTGTAGTATTTTTCTACCTAAATTGAAATTGCATGAGATAGTATGTGAAACAGAAGAGCTACAATAATATTGCAGTTAAAGTAAGTGAAGAAATACATGATGTTCCTAAAAGAATGGATGTGCCTCAAACATCCTTTATTTATGGACTTTGGATAAAATATTTTTCTAAATGAAAGGAGCTGTGTTCTAAAACCCAGTTTCTAAACCACTCAGAAACCTTGCTAATAAGAAGCATAGCATCACTGATGAGGCTACTAACCAACTGCCTCAGTATACCACAATTCCTACAAACATACTCTCACAAAAACTGAAAAATGCTCTTGACTTGGCTCCAACTTTCATATAACAGTGATCTAGCTACGTAGTGGTAAAGATTATTGTTCTGGTTTAACCCCAGCCAGCAACTAAGCACCACGCAGCCGCTCACTCACTTCCGCCCCATGCAGTGGGATGGGGGAGAAAATCGGGAAAAGAAGCAAAACTCGTGGGTTGAGATAAGAACGGTTCAATAGAACAGAAAAGAAGAAACTAATAATGATACTGATAACACTAATAAAATGACAACAGCAATAATAAAAGGATTGGAATGTACAAATGATGCACAGTGCAACTGCTCACCACCCACTGATCGACACCCAGTTAGTCCCCGAGCGGCGAATCCCCGCCCCCACTTCCCAGTTCCTATACTAGATGGAACATCCCATGGTATGGAATACACCGTTGGCCAGTTTGGGTCAGCTGCCCTGGCTGTGTCCTGTGCCAACTTCTTGTGCCCCTCCAGCTTTCTCGCTGGCTGTGCATGAGAAGCTGAAAAATCCTTGACTTTAGTCTAAACACTACTGAGCAACAACTGAAAACATCAGTGTTATCAACATTCTTTGCATACTGAATTCAAAACATAGCACCGTACCAGCTACTAGGAAGACAGTTAACTCTATCCCAGCTGAAACCAGGACAATTATTTAAATCAGCATAGCACAAAGCACTTTTAGTGAAATTAACAGTACTCTCCCAAAACTAAAAGCCTGATACTTGGAGGATGAAGTACAAATGTGCTAGTTCTCATGATCGCTCTTTTAGATATCATACAAATTCCTGCAAGAATCAAGTTCAATGCTCAGCTAACAGAAAGACTTTGGAGAAAAGCATGGAACAATGGATATTATCAGTGCTATGCAATAAACACAACAGAAATGTATACAAAAAAACCCTGGGTCACAACTTTGCCTTTAATGATATAACAAAGGCATTTAATACCACTGGCTGTGAAGGCTTCTGTAAAATGTCGAGATTGTTTTTTTTTTTTTTAACAAAGCTACTAAAATCATTAGTTTATTTCATGAAAAGATGATGTGAAGAGACATAAATGAAAGAAATGTCTCTAACACATTTTTTTATCTCTATGCAAGTAAGCCCCTAGCCCTCATAGCCACACTACCTTGTTTGCTCCCAGTCTGCTAACTGGTCCCTGTCGTGTTCTTAAAGGAAATTCAGTTTGGAGTTACAGTAACCATTCACTTCCTCTGATAACTGGCTGTCTCTCTGTTTCAGTCGCCACAAGAAAAAACTCAGAATACGTGCCTCTGACATGCAGGCTGTGAAGAGCTTTGGTGAAATAGCTTCCTAGTTTGTAAGGTAATCTAACTGGCAAAAAAAGTAATAAAAGGTGAATTTTAAATTTTGTTCCTGTTTTCTAGTATGCCCTCTTATCTCCTTCAGCTTTGTCAAACATCTTTGAACAACTGTAATACACATTGTATTTAGTATTCTTCAGCACCTATGTAAGATATGCAAGAAAAAACATAGTTCTGTGAGTCTATGCAGAGAATCATTCAAGTATGAAAAAGATGTGTTCACACAATAAAGCAAGATGTCAAATTTATTCCCAATACAATTTGGAAGTCAGTATTTTACACTCTTTAAGGCCAGTACACTGAATTAGTCAATCTTTTGGCTTGATCTTTAAAATTACATATACTGTAATTTACTATAGTAGTAAGTTCAAAAGTGCTGAGTTGAGGCTACCAGAAAGCTGATTCATACTCTGGAATTAACGACAAATTTCTGGAAAACCTGTGGATATCTACCTTTTTTCTTCTCTGGATTTCACTAGAGTATGTTATGAAAGCAACAAAAGGTTACTCTTGAGAAGATTTTGGAAGTGGAAAACAGCTTGTAAAGTTCTGTTGTTAGTTCATAATGAAAGGAGAGATTTCTGCAAGCATGATTCTCTCTCCGACTGCAATACAATGTTCTAGGGAGACTGGTTCATTTTTCTCTCAGAAAGCAGTAGGAAGATTATGGGAAGAAAACAATTCTGGTTTTCAAATTCTCCAGCATGAGGGATTTGGGGGAAAGTTCAGCAGCAGAAGAAATATTAGAAGTGGGCATTCATAGCTTAAGCAGTTTAGCATACATAACATTGTCCCTGCAAAGGTACAGGAAGTGCTGCCAACTCATACAGAGGTATTATATGAGATAACTGAGATTATTGATATCCTTCATAAAAGGCTAAAAGCCAGATTAAAATGTTTGTGTAAGAATGATAACTACATTTAAAAGGTTCTTGAAATAATTTTTCAAAAAGTCTCAGAAAGCAGACAGTAAGTAAACCAGACAAGATATTCCAGATTCCTTATAGTACATATATGAGTAAACATAGCTGTAAATATGATGAATTCTGTTAGTAAGAGAGTTTCAAATCTGTCATGTGCTGAATGGGACAGACATGTACCTTTAAGAAATGCTAATGTGAGAACTAGTACTTTTTTATATAAGTCTCATTGCTTGCTGACCACAGCTTTTAGGTTTAATACTCAACACAAACAAAAATGCTTCTGCTACAGCCATACAATTTATCTCAGACACAATATTTCACATTTGCAAAGTGTTTAAAGCCCATTGATTCTTAAAGAACAGCTCTGTAATTAACTAAAGATTGTTTGTTTTACAGAACTGAGGCAGACCGGAAAAATGATTTGTCCAGGATTTCATAGTTAATCGATAATAGTTAATAAATTCAAAAATATATATTACTGTTCCTTGATTACAATTCTAAAATAAATGTACTATACTACTAGTATAATCATCATCAGTAGCAAACAAAACAACAAAAAAATACTGCTGATATACTACAATTAAATCTGACAATGTCTTTACATGCTGCTTTCTTCATAGAACACAGTAAACCAACCTTGATTAAATAGTTACCCCTGTTGGTATCATAATATGCCAATACAGCAAAAGTGAATTCTAGGGGGATATGTCTCAGTAAATAAAAAAATAGTTTCATGTTACACCAAACCCACATAAAAAAGCACAGTCTTACATAAAAGCTTTAGCCAGAAAAGGCTAAAACTCAAGACTGCCCTCATTCAACCATGTGTCCTAATCAGTGAGCTTCCTTTCTTTTGAACAGATAAAATTCATATTCTTCAACACACAAATACAGAGTTTTGACAGGGGATATGGCAAAGTACTCTTGCATGCAATATCCTATAGCTTGATGACTAATAACTGCCAAATTATGTATTAATTCTTTCCTGTTCATGAACAGTTTTCTTGAAGGTCAGGTCCCACAGAAGAGAGAACGTAATTTCACATATCACAAAATACATTAGTTTCCCTAGACAAAGGCTTGATCCTGCAGACTTTTGTCACGAATGCCCTTACTCATTTGGGAATCTGGTTAAATTCAAGTGAAACCATTTCCAAGAAACATATAATCACATGAGCTTTTGTAAAATGTGTGGGAACAGCCTCACAGTAGCAAAGTGGTGACTGGCATCCCAGTGAAGATGAAGGCAAAGTTACTGTGAGGGTCATTCTAACTGCCTAAATAAGCTAATTCCCTTTTTTTTTGCAGTGTGTCTCCTTTGGGAAATTTTATTAAAAGGTGAAGTTGACAGATGGCCCTGCCTCACTTCTCCAGGTAACGAATGCTGTTTTATTGACCTTCTTATGACCAATGGTTCAGGCTTGGCTGCCTCTAACACAGGAAACAAATGGGATGTACTCTATTGAAATTCTACACTTCACAATTTCTGAACTTCTAAAAGTGTAATTTCATACAAGATGCCCTTAGGTTGCTTTTTTAAAAAATGTTGTCTGCAGATTGAATTTACTAATAATTTGCTTCTCTCACAATCCTTTAGGAAATCCCTGAAATGAGAAACAGATGATAAAGCAGAAAAAGAATGATCGTGAGGCAGAGAAAATATCACTGTATCACAGGTTCCTAGAGATATAAAAGAGAAAGAAAAAATAATCTTCTTTATAATCCTCAGATTTGCCAAAGGAAAACGTTGAAGAGAACTCTCCTAGAATAAAGATGCAAGAAAGCTCCTTAGTCCTTTTGCTTGCTATGTAACACCTCTGATTATGGAAACATGGAGAAAGAGAGTCTAGACCCATCAAGCAAAGCTCGTGGCACAACAGCACAGGGATTTATTTTCCTGAAACTACCTGTAAATAGTCTACTAACATTAATGAACATCAAATATAATCACTGAGGAGTAAAATACTCTCCAAAGAGAACTTTTGTCACAAGACAAGCCCAATTCAGAAACAAATAATTTCAACGCAACTTCATCTTTACAGGCAGACTTTCCTGAAGGCTATTGATGTAGGTAATGTTTGACTTGATGTTTTGAATTAGACTCCATTTGTCATCAAGGCCATTTGTAATACCATAATCTCAGCAACAAAGAAAGGATTTATCTGGGATCACGTAGTTTGCTGGTTAGAACTACTTCGTTATTGTGAGGCTTCATGTATTATTTAAATTACTAGGGCCTATATTTTAAAACTCTTAGAGATATTTAGTGTATTTATTTTGAACTGTAAAAACAGGCAATGTCTAGCAACCATCATTAAAAGACTGAAGTAGTTTATTTTTTTCCTGAAATAAATTTTAATTGTTTTTTTAAGGTGAGGTAGCAAAATATTAATTATATTTATCATCCTTTGGGAATTGTTACTGCTAGCAAATGTGTAAGTGCTATTTTGGGAAGGAAAGCAAAGGAGACTGAATAAGCATAGGGAAACCCATTTTTCTGAGGATGTATGTGCCTGATTTTGCTTATATGCATATGTAGGCAGGACATAAAACATTTCATATTGAAACTGATATACAAACTTAAAACCCTCACACTTTCAATATTTGAGATAGTGCTCTCCTTTTTCTCTATTTATGCTTTTGTCATACTTATTGTTAGGGAGTAAAGAAGAATGTTTCCTTTGAGCCCAATGAAGTCTTTTCTGGTTCGTCTAAATATTTGTATTCTTAGCATCTACCTCAGATGACTATCTGAAAGCACAGAATTGTTCATTCTTTCTCTCTCCAAATGGAAAATTAGAAGTCGAACTTCCAAAATAACAAACGCAAGCAAATTTAAAATGTCTCTCTAAATCCATCTCAACTGTTAACTTTGAATTTTATATATTCAAAATTATAGCAGCTTACTAGCATCCATAGGATGTATCTGCATGACAAAGTTAGATTCCTTCCTACAAAAACTCAGCAGACACCTTATATTGTGATTGACAAACCTGATAAGTAAAAACTGCTGAAGGTACTCGACATAAACAGTTCTGGGGTGGTTTCTGTAACACAGGGTGGAGCATATAGAAATAACAAGGACCCAGTAGCACATGCCTGCTCTAAGAATACTCCCACTGAGGCACAGCTACCAGGTGTGCTCAGATGCTGGAAACCACTCAAGTTAACTGTGGATCAAAGGGACAGCTACAGAATCTCTTACACTAAATTAGAATTTCTAATGGAAAACAAAGACAAGCAAAACCAGAACCAACTCCTTCTAAAAGAATAAAAGGTTACAGCAATATTATTACATTAAAAAGACCTCTAATAGGCCTAAATACCAGCACATGATCATTCACATTGTTGTTAGCACAGCCCCAGGCTGTTTGACCTGAGCCAAACAGCAGTCTCCAAACTGTGTCTCCACACATCTCAGGGGTTAATACAGGCCAAGGAACATTCCCAGCAGGTACTTTCACTGGGGTCACCCTGCTCTGGAGCTGGAAGAGAGCTTAGACCTACGGAATAAGAAGCCATAGGGTACCAGCTCGTCTCAAAGCCAGAGAACAGCTTCAGAAACTGTTTTCTGGCACATTTTAATGTACTAATATAGTGGCAATCAGAGGTAATAAGAACATTGAGGAATTATGAGACAGAAAAGTACTGGGATCCATTGTTTCCTCTTTGCAAGTCATCCTTAATTAAACAACAAAGGCTATTTAATTAAAGCTTTGATGATCTGCACTGTCAATCTTTAACACAGCTTTTAGCCTTGATGTTTGCTACTTCAGAATTTAAAAAGTTGACTGGCCAGCTTCCTTTCCTTTCAAAGTAAAAGGGATGAAAGAATCTGTAGTGAAATCATGTAAAAGAGATGGATCTCTTTTGCAATCAAGAGCAACTCCATCCTGGATTTTTACATCAAAACAGTCATCTTAAACTTCACTCAGAAATCAGCTGGAGCACAGAGAAGAGGAATAACATGATTTCTATAAAACTTCTACTTAATTAACAAATTCACAATGGTTTTCAACACTTAAGAATTTTTCTTAAAGTGCAGCATCTCAGTAGACCGGAATATGTTAAGCAAGGCTTGCAGGGCTTGACAAAAGGGATGTGATTTTATAGCTGCAAGTATGTTTTGCAAATGCCCCGAGCAGATCCTCCTTGATGTCTATATTCTCCATATGTTCACTGGCACAGGACCTGGACGCTGCTCTGTGGGAGCTCTGCCTGCAAGACCTGACCTGTCAGCGAAACGGGAAATGACAGCAGCAAACACACTGCCCCTTTGGCAGGTAATGCTGCTGCTTTTGATGACCAGGGACATGCCACAGTACTTCTCAGTCAAGTGAGCAGGTTCAGCCAGGCAACTGCAAAAAACCTACCAGACAGCGGAGTAATTCTGCTGTCCTCTGAAGCCCTGGACTATGACTGGCAGCACAGCCTTCACGAGAAACAGCCAGTTTACAGGTAGAACTTGCTTAAAATCTAACCTCTTCTTCCACTTCCCTGATTTAAGATTTCATTGCAACCAAGCTGGTTTAGAATTACAATCCACTGTGCTATTTTCCTCGCATCTTAGTATATCATACAGCTTAGTGTGACAATTATGTGTGTTCCCAAAGTATGACCGGTTTAGAAGTGGAATTAACAGTGCCGTGAGTTCAGCAAAACAGTACATGGGGGAAAAAAGCATTATAAGTGTTTCCTCCACTTCTTAATTCACGATAAATATACATTTTACGCTTTCATTTACCAAAGCACTGTAAAAGTGAATTACCATTGATATTCATCATAAATTGCTTTCGCCAATAATGATATACAATATCCTGCATGATAAAGAAAAAGCATTCATGACAAGACAAAAGTCACCTAGGAACTAAAGCAAATTGTTTGTTTCATACAAAACTGCAATATCACACACACACAATGTTCTCAGCTATGTAATTAACTATCCAATTCAAAGTCTCAGTCAAGAAACAAATTCATTTTGTTATGCCTGTGCAAAAGAGAAATGAGTCCACATGAATCACTGAAACACGGTATGATGTAGTACTGCTTGGTTCTAGTTGATATTCACCATAAATCAATAGTAGTAATCTTATTCATATACAATCAGTGTGGTTGAACCCAATGAATACAATATTTCAATGTAGGATACATGGGATATTTTATGCAAGTATTCTAAATGAAACAGATCTGTTTCCTTTGCATTCTGTCGAATCCCAGGAAAGATAGATAGCTATGATCAATAAAGTAAGATTAGGTTTATTCAATACTGAGAAATTTTCAATACCACTGTCCAGAAGCTTAATACCTGCAGATTATTCCAGCAGTATGACAAAACCAAAATACCAGATGCCAAGCTCTAAATAAGGACAGGAGCGTGCTTTCTGCGTTGCTGCTTCTGTTACTACTGATTCATGGGAATGACAAACTTCCAGAGATTCATTTAGTTTCATTACATATGTGAACTTACAAAGCAGTTATTAACACACGTATCTGTGTGAATTGCTTTGCACCTTTTCAGTCATTCACAATTTTGCACTCAGTACCGTTCAAAAAGTCTGTCCATTTCCTACCCATTTTCAAAAGCAATTCCCCATATTTTGTGTATACAGTATACAAGCTATATTTATCTACCGACTGTACAGACAGCAAACATATTTGCATATTTTTCTATGACTAAGTTAGCAGATAAGTTTTTTCTTAATTGAAAAAATGCTTTGTCAATTCCCATGCTCCACCTTAAGCGAAGGTTGTTTATTTAAAGAATACAAAACTATCCTTAGTCTTCATGATGTTCCTTACTTTTTTTGAAAGAATTGGAAATAAAGTACAAAAGTGTATGTAAAAAAAAGAAAAGACTAAATGGGGATTAGTCACCTTCTCAATAAAATTCTTACCTGGTTTACAAGCTACTAAGCTGTTTTTACTTGAAATAATACTTCAGTTAACATCAGTGCCTTCGATTTCTGGCACTTAAATCTACCTATGGACCAGAGATACAGAAAGTAGATGACTTTGCTTCTTTTTGTCTACATTTTTACTTTCTCCAGAAAAAAAAAAAAAAGAATAGGTGCACTTATTTTCTTTATATTAGTGTCTAAATAACTGTATAGATATTACCTGTGTTTTGAAAGTTGATTGCCCCAGTGTACTGTATTAACACTTACTAGAACAATGTTCAGTCAATAAGTATTTGATTAGAATTGAGCAAAGTATATAAACAACTTTAGGAAAACCCTCTTAGGCACCAAAATGATATTGAAATACTTTACAAAAAGCCATTTTGCAGAACCCCCTCCACAGGATGAGTTTCACATGGTATGCAATCTGTATAAAAGGTAAGATAAATACATATGTTCATTTCAAAAATTATTCTCCATTTACCAACAAATATTATTTCAAAGAAATTTTAAAACTACTCTGCATAGAAATATTTATTTTATGAAAATATCTGTATTTACATTACTATTTTGAAAGTGGTTTACTGTGTGAGTCATTTAAGCAACAAGTTATTACATAACTTACTAATGAGTAATTTTATACTTGCATACCTAATACATGAAGAAGCCCCTTCTGCAGACTTTATCCACATGAACGTATTTATTCAATTAAATAAGGTCCACTGAAGGGAGTTCAGATAAATAATGTTTAATATTATAAGAACAGCAAGACAATGTTTAGAGGGAAAATTACAATTTTATTCAAGTGTTACATAAGCATCCTGTCACCATAGAACTACGAAAACTTACCAAACCTATTCAGTACCTATTTAGGGATCTACAGACAGTCTGTTAGCACAAGTAATAACCCGAGTATTACTGATATATTGACTGGCCTTCTACTCCCTCTTATGAAACTTTTTGAGTCTTCTACCTCACTGTTTGTCACACCTAGGCATCCAGCTCTTTGGCATAAATAGAAAACACAAATACCAAAAACTTTTATAAATAATATCAATTTCATATCATAATTGAATATATTGCTGCTAGCATACATCATATTTAAAATGCCATAATATTCGAGTAGTTTTAGATAATGGAAAGTGATTTGAAATCTTTCAAACTATGAAGCTTAACGAAGTTGTTTCTTGCTGTGCTCCAACAGATTAAATCTGCAGGCAGGCAGATGGAAGGATTTTGTTTTTCAATTACTATTCCTTTTTTTTTCTAATGATTGCAGTGCTATCAAGTTATATTTTTAAAAGTTTTCGAAAAAAATATTTGTTACCAAAATTATTAATGCCACTATAGTGGCATGACTTCTGGCACAGGAGCCATGTTGCTAACTTTTATTGAGGTCTCAGTGCTCTAAAAAAGGTAAGAACTATACAAGTACAACCAGACTTCATTTTTTTGAAGCATGGATTTTAATGCATGTAGTCTTATTACTTCTGTTTAAGTTTCAATAAAGCTTTAAATTATCCCTTTGGAACAAGCAAAACATAAGCACAGATTTAAGTGTTTTGCTGACTCAGCAGCTGCTCAATTGCGCATAGTTTTCTCTGTTACAATCCTGATAATAATGTCTTCTTGCAAAGATAAAATAATTATGGTATTTACTGAATAAACAGTATGTAGAACACTAGTCATCCTTTATTATTACGCATCTCTAGTAATAAGAACTACTGTACTGTGAAACTATCCTCCCCCTTCTGCTTTCCTTACAAGACTAACACCAGAATTTTTTTAGTCACTGCACTGCAAAAGTGTTTTCACATCGAAGGCTGAGGACTACTCTTGCTCTCCCAGCATAAAGGAGGATATGACAGTGTATATGCTTGACTTTAAAGAGGGCAAGGGGAAGTGGACAAGCCAAGGGGAGCAGTTTTATATGTACATCTCCATCCAGATGCAGGCTGTTGGTAAGAAGTTGTGAGGGGAAAGTATGACCCTTTGCTTACTCAAATTCTGCTTCAACTTCTAGCTCCATCCACCCCCTGCTCCAGAAGGACCTAAAATTTTCCAAGGCCAGATAAACAAAATTAAGCATATACATGGAAATTCCTGTCATTTCATGTCTTCTATTTGTCTGTGTAAAAATCCATTAAATAATTATTTGAAGAGAAAAATGGAACTAGGAAACAATGCATGTGTCTGCTGTGGTCAGTATAATAACTATTGCATATACTAAACGGTAGAATGATATTTCAATGAATTGACAGAGCCTGTTTAAAATTCTCCCAGAGAAAGAACATTTACTCACGGAACAGGTGTTTCAGGAAAGCACCTGTTGCGGATACTGCATAAATACAATTGTAGTTACTAAAAAGCAAAACTAGATGAGCTTTTCTGGGCTACAAAGATCTATTTCATTTAGGGAGGTCTGTAACAACGGCCAGGTGGCATTTTAGGTGACCACAAATATTCTGATGAAATATTTCAGAGATAGAAATCACATTTAAAATCTGTGGCTCAATCCACTCGTACACAAGCTGTCATATTGGTAGGAACAGACAGATGCAGGGGCTTTTTCATGAAGGCAACTGTTGTGTAGTTTACAGTTTTCTCAAAAGTAGAACAGTTTGACTATCCAATGTGATTGAAGGTACTTGTCATATTTTTAACGTAAAAGCTGTCTAGTGCTATGTTTGACATAATTTTATTAAATACTTTGTCTATTCAAAAGTAGCATTGAGAAATACTACAGATTTACTATCTCAACTGTTTACTGTTTCACTTAACAGTACTTGATATATTTTTTGTTATTCAGGGAGGATGAGCGTTGCCTTTGAGTAAAATTCAAATCAAGATTACAATCCATTAAATTTATAGTAGCAGAAAAGAGTAAATATATGCTTTAGTAACAAATTTTATTATGTGCTGTTTGAAAAAGAAAAGAAAACAGATTAACAGATTATTGAGTTAACTGAACATCAAGATATTTTTCCGGATTGGGTTTTTTTCCAAAGGTAGCTGATATTTCATCTGCTATTTTTACTTTAAACTTGCTCGAGATTTAAGGCATAATAGTCAACTATGGAGCCAAATATCACGAAGCTTATTTAATAGTCAAGCTCCAAACTGTCAAAAAATATCTCCAAAATGAGACAATGAATTGAGAATTATTTATTTCACTTAATGTGGTTTTTGTTACCTTATTTTTGAGCAACTAAGCATTTTTTTCCTGCATATATGAGCAATGGCATTTTTCTGTTTTAAAAAAGGAGAACTAGTAAGATTCTAACATACTTATTTGAGTGAAGGCTTTAAGAAAAATACTAGATATCATTCAACTCACAACCCAGCCATAAGATCTGGAGCACTATATCTATAATAGGATTCAAAATATATTCTAATCACAGAGGAAATAATCACCCACTGGGATTCAGCTCTTACCATCAGAAAGAATGCTTTTACAAGAATAGGTTGTACTGAGCCAATTATATCATATGCCATACTTGGCTCAGTTTCATATAGATTTTCACATTAAAATAAGCACTAGTTGCAGTGTCTTGATATATGCAGTCATTTGGTACTTTTTCACTGTACGTGCCACAGATTATCAGGCATCGCACAGGCCTTTCGATTTGCTTGAGGAGCTGGCTTATAGCAAAGGACCATAAAAGTAAGAAAGAGAAGTAAGTAATACTTTTACCTCAATATGAAACATGAAAGGTCACGAAACATATATTATCACAGATGCAAACCAGAGGAATCTCTCTGAACTTGATTTCCAAAAGAAAAGATGTCCTATGCTGCTTGCTAAATTGATGACTAGGAAAAGACAAAATCTATTTAAAATTCATGTCCTGCACAGTCAATCAAGTCACAAGCAATACCTTCTTTTTTTAGCCAGAAAGGGAATTTTAAGGGCATCACTGAAGTATGAATTTCATTTTTCCTTGTCTTAGATATCCCAACAGGCTCCAGAATTGAACTATGCAGTACAAAACATATGCATATATATGAACATTCATCTGTCTTATGTGTTACAAATCCGAATCTCTGCGAGACCGAATAAATGGATTCTTTTTCAGCATCTCATTTTCTTTTCTATCTTGGCTTGTATCACACACTGAATGTTCACTCACTTGTATTACAACTCATATTTATTAGGCAGTATTATTAATACTTTATAAAAAATATCAGTATATCAAAAAGAGTCTGAAGTGTTTTGAAAAAAACTTTTTGAAAGGATCACACGTATTTCTCTCTAACAGTAAAAAAGGAAGAAATGCCTGTTAAATGAAACAGTTTTAACAAAATAAAAGTTGGGTGGTGTTTGGCAGATTGAGTACAAACCAAACTAATAAAGAAGCCTGAACAATAGCCATTTAGTTCCCTTTTCTTAGGTTTCTTTAATCTAATATATGTAACTTCCATCAGTTAACAAGCCTCTGTGCAGAACAGGTCACTCTGCAGTACACTTGGAACCGGATGCTCTTCACCAGTCTTTCAAAGAAGTCAAGTTTATGATTCTAGCTGTGAACCACATCGCATGGCTCTTGAAGCTTCATCATTGTGTTTGGTTTTTCATTTGTCCCTATGTTTGTGAAGGCAAAAATGCATGCCGCTTCTCAAGTTCATTCTAAAGGCACCATCCTTGAGTAGGTAGGATGATAACCTGTCCCTTTTATACAACTCACACACTTCTTGTACTACTTACTGTTCATCTTGAGCATTTGTATACTTATAAATGCATATATGTGTTCATACAAATACATATATGTCTACTGCACACACACTTACAGTTTATGGCAAATAGAAGGATACCCAATTCCAAATATGTTGTTCAGACAGATTTGTTTAGCCTTTACTTAGAAGTTACATTTCATTCTGTGATTACAAGGAGAATTTAATCACTGAATCAATGTCATCAGAAATAGAAGAAAGATATAGTATATAGTAAAGAGTTTACTAAAGAAAAATTAAGAAAAACTTTGCTAAACTAATTTATGATCTTTTTTTAGAGGATATAGTAATGAAACTAGTATTTTAACTAGAAGATTAATTCTGATTACAGATAAAAGACTGTAACTTCACAGAAATTAGAATAAAATCTGGTTTGAATGGAAGACAATCAGCCCACCATAGATTTGGCTTTCCATTCGTTTGTTGCTACCAAAGTACAGCTTAAATATCACGCTTTAATCCAATAATGATTTAAATAGAATATGACATTTAAAAAGAAAGCCAATAGATATTTAAAGGAAGACCCTCTAGAAATGTATAAGCGTTTAATTAAAGTGGGATAAACAGTTAAATATGCTGCCTTAATATCGGTTTATTGAAAGCTTCACCAGCTAAGGTACTATTGCAGTACCAACCCGTTGTTTTATTTTGCACTCCTTATGAAAAAGACAGTGGGAATAGCATGGGCTTATAGAAGAAAAAATCAGCAACCTACAATTTTTATTAAATCATGTTTGAAGATTTATTTTACTGTAACTACTTTATATCAGCTAAGTCTTTCCTTACATATGGAATGTCTGTCTATGCAATGGGAGGCCAAGGGGAAGGGAACACCGCTGTGGCACACCCCCTCTGGCGCTCCTGGGAAGAGGACTCTTCAAGGACCTGAGAAAACAGTTTCATCACTATTATAGCCTTTTACAGAGATTTACTCCAGACTAACTCTATCCTGGTTTGGTGGACCAACTACTTATGAACAGTTGGACAGCAGTTTAATCTGGTTAGCATCTGAAAATAGTTTGCACGCTTTAGTACTTCTCCAAAAGGCAAAGGAAAGCTCTGTACACGTGGGCAACAGGAAGAATCACCTCAGAAGTGCACTCCTGATCCAAATGAAAATGTTCACATTAAGTACCTTTTTCAAAACAAAGTGGTAATCTTAATACAGCATAGAAGATTAAAAAAGTAGCCAAACTAAAATATTTTTTAAATACCTGATTTCTTTTTCTACCAGGGGCCTCCCAAGCCCAACAAAACTGGCTACTGGACCTCACTGAAAATAGGTATAAGATTTTCAATATGTTTCAGACTGATATGCCCTGCCTTTACAGATTATTTACTAGGGGTTAACAGAGGTCTTTCTACTGTCTGCATTCTACACAACTATTCACAAGTCCTCTTGAAACTATGTGCTTTGTGATCAACTCCAATTAGACACATCATGAAATTAATAAGCCTGTAATACTTTTAGAAGTATACAAGCAACCTTACAAGTATGTTTTAGATTCTTCAGTTATGGCAACAATATCCAAATGTCATCCACTTACTCTAATTCTTTTTGTTTAAGTATTTCAGATCTTTTAAATTCAAATAAGGGAAGCATAAAAGCAGTCCAAAAATATTCTAACTCATCACACTATGTGTTTTCACCTTCTGTGGGAAAAAGAAAAAAGAATGGCAACCTTATTTTAAGAATGATAAATTCATGAGTAGAACACTATTCTTCATCCATATGATACTATTTTTCACACACTTGCCCTTT
This sequence comes from Haliaeetus leucocephalus, assembly GCF_000737465.1. Classification (NCBI taxonomy): domain Eukaryota; kingdom Metazoa; phylum Chordata; class Aves; order Accipitriformes; family Accipitridae; genus Haliaeetus; species Haliaeetus leucocephalus. The sequence goes on from NW_010972577.1 coordinate 705,507, forward strand.
ATATGGCTGAGTAGAAACAGAATTACTTAATTAGAAGAATGAAAATCCTCATGAAGAACTCAAAAGGCTGGTATTCCTTGTTGTTCACATTTTAGAAGATACATGATAATTCTGTATTTAAAAATAAAAGTGAAAAGGGCAAAATATGCCCATTAAAGTTTCATGCAGTAATTTTTCTACAGTAGGAAGTGTTTGGGGATGAGATGTCATACTCATTCCATCAAGTTATATACACTGTGGCACAGTGAACTACTTGGGCACAGAGATGCTAAGTAGGACCCATATGGTACACAGGTCATGTACTGATTCTCTCACATAAATTAATTTCATCTCATTGAAAGAGTGGATGAAGACCGCAATTTGGCTAGAAAGCAAAACAACTAAATGTTTCTACACTATCTCATGCAGGATTACTAGAGAGTACCCCGACAACTTGGACTGCCCCAGTTCCCTCTGCCAAATCTTATGTCCTGGATCACTGACATACTCTCTTTAGGCTTTTTGGAGTGGACAGGTAATGTCTATGTGGCACTTCAGCTTGAATGCTCCATAGCATAACAGCTTTCCCATACTGCTTAACATCCCAGAAAACACAAGCCCCTGTAAAAGCATCCTTTAACTTACCTGCACATCACACCCCCCTGTCATACCAGCAAGTAATTAGTCCTGCTTTCTTCTAGTGGACTTCTATCCCTAGATTTCTTTAATGAAAAGGACTGGAAAACTCTTTCTGTCTCCCAAGCTGGCCTAGCTGGCAGGATAAACCAGAAACTCCTCCATAAACCTCCACAGATCCCAGGTCAGGTCCCCAGCAGTGCTGTTCTTTGAGATCTGGCTTGGCTGTTCCTAGCAAAATTCTCCAAGCTTGCCAGAGCTCTGCTAGAGAGGTACCTATGGAAGTGAAGACAGCAAACATACACACTCTTACTAGTACCTAGAGATGCACAATAGACTCCAGAGCTGTCCAGATCTGAACTCAGGAGACATCTGCAGTCTAAGGTCAAATTTGTGTGTCTGGATGAGTTGGACATACTCATTCTTTATCTCAACGTGACTCGTTGGGAAAAAGCTCGTACCACAATACCACACACCAAGGACATAAGGGCCCTATGGCCTTTGTGAGTGAGCAATGTCTTCTCAGTAGACCACAACCTGAGCTGCAGATGTAAGGGTTCAAACAAGATCGAGCAAGAGGAGTCTCAGGATGAGGGCTGGTGGGGCTGACTGTTGCAAGAGACATCTTACTGCTGCCGCTTCCCTGGCATATCTTAATAATTTACTCTGACTGAATAATCAGCACTTTTCCTATTGTGAGGATTTCTTGAAATCTTTTGGGATGCTGTAATTATATTACTTTTGAACAGTTACCCATATCCTTTTCAGAGAGAATGTTGCATTTATACTGACATTTCTACAGTATTTGGTATTTTTAGAACCGAAAATAAACAGCTTAACTGATTAGGTGTTAAGAGTTCCCAAGTAAGCTTTATTTGAAGTGACTAGGTCAGATCCCGCTCTCACCTCTGTTTTTACTCATCCAGATCTGTACCAAGCTTGTTAAAGAAATTGCCTTAGCAACTTGATAGAAAAAGAATGAACTTCAAGTTTTGTACAGGTACACTATTCAGATACAGGTGCATAATTCAGGAGATAAAATTCTCACAAACTCAGACGATACTGTCACTTTCTAGCTAAGAAACACATGGGAAATGTATTGTTTCAGTAACAATCCTGTCCTACAGTATCTGTATCACAAAAAAAGTTACCAAGTCCAAGCCTCTTGGTGTTATTATCTTGGTTTAGATCAGTGCGAAGGCAATCAGAATCTAGTTATATCACTATGAAGTGAAAAATGCAGTGAAATCCGAAGGACCTTAATAGCTTATGTGATTCTGGTACTTAAATTATGCTAAATTGACCTCCAGAGTATAAGTCCTCTTCTAAGAAGAAGCTTTATACATTAAAAAGAGGGCACAGAAATAGATATGATTATAAGACACTGTAAGCTTTTCAGTGTATATTAGTGTATAACCAGTCAGAAGAAAAGCACCATCAAGGTGACTTAAATCTTTCATATTGACAGTATCTAATAACATTAGGATTTATTTGTAATATTTATAGAGGATGGCATAATTCCTAAGAACTAAAAAAAGCTCTAAGAACTTCTTAGGCCAATAGAAATTATGCTTACTCTGTTTGCTTCAGTCATTACTGTAGTCTTTCTAAACTAAAAATAGAATCAGACAATAAACTTTTGGAAAAATTAGTATAAAATTCAAAATTCATCATGAAAACATAGGTGGATGTAATCAGGATTTCAGTGGTCAAATGAACACACTAGTTACTGCTTGCTGATATAAGTAAACAGAAATATTAGTAAAGAGATAGTAAGTGGTTTGAGCACACAGGTAAGGGGTGCCCATGGTACCTAGGGAACTGTGGCATTAAGTAATGTTCAGAATGCTCTAATGTGTAAATGTTGGCACGTTTAGGAAGGTGGAACACCAAGCTGTTATCCATGTGCTGTGGTCAGTGTGGATAGTACTTATCTCTTTATTGAGTCACAAACCAGGACTTCCTTCCCAATGACCATGAATCTCAGCTTCCTCATTAAAATATGTGTTATCTGCCAGTTTGAAGGAATAAACTCAACAAAGGACATTTGTATACCCACACCCATGAGGTCTAAAATGGGGAAAAATAAAAGTTTATTGCTGATGTAATTATTTGAATGATGTTTGGCTAACTCATACCTCTGCATCTTCACTGAAGTTCTGATAGTGCCTTATGTTCAGCTTTTTTACTAAATGTTGGCATTGTTCATTATGTAATTTTTTTCTTATGTCATTTCCTATAACCGTTTTTTTAAATTACTTTTAATTACAATTAGTCCTTTAAAGAATTACACCCCCACGAACGTAAGGAAATCCCCCCGTGGCAGACTAAAGTGTTCTGTATCTGACCTTATAAATTTCCATATGGTTACTTATGTATTCAAAAATGAAATATTTATTCTGCAAGACAGACAGCAAAGCTAAACTGTAGCACTGCAAATTCTGAGGGGCATGTGAGTATCACTCAGGTCACGTGAGTATTTCATCTCTATTCTCTCAACAAAAACTGTGTAATCCAAATGACTTCAATGCTTTCTAAATACAACTGCTTATATTGTGAAATTAATGCAGAGATGAACTACTTTTAACCTGTGCTAATGCTATATTGTATTACCTGTTGAATACTAAAAAGACCTTCACAGTTTGTCTTGTTATTGTACAGACATATTTCCAAGCTCACTGGCATTCTGGTTTTTCAGTGTTTTTTGGTTGGTTGGTTGGTTTGTTATTGTTATTTGTTTAGCTCATGTTTTGTTTTATTTACATTGCATTAGGACCATATCTTTTTTTGAAGCCTTTAAGCTCACTAAGATAGATGAATTAATGAAAAAAATCGAACTTTAAAGCTATATATGGTCAAGCAGAATAACTACTTAATTAAAAATGGAGTTCTAACTTCAAATACATTCATCATTAAAATAGTGAAGTATTAGAAATGAACCTTGAGATAGTGCAGCATTACCTTCTTACAGTAAACAGACACATTAAAAAGTCTCTATTTCATTAACTTAGCACACCAATCCATATAACACCTATTTATGTTGTTATTGAACATATATTGAAATATTTATGGACATTATTTAGGAAGTAGGATCATTAATAAGTCAGCATCGTGTCTTAATTTAATTCTTTACCATCCAGCATACTGCTAACACAAAAATAACAGACAGAAATAAGATGACACATTTTGTGAGGAATGTCTCAAAATAGGCCTGTTGGTATTTTGAGCCAAAGATGCCACAAAAGAAAGTAAATAGATGATACTGAAAAGGGGCCATGAGTGAGGAGAAAGTGTTCAGAACACAGGAAGAAGGAAATGATATTTCTTTCTCCTTCCCTCCTGCAGAATAATCCTGTTTAAAATTATTTTGAACATTTTGTCTTCTGCTGCTTAATAAATCTGCCCTTAGGAAATGAATATACCCTTTAATCTGAACTGTGTATTTTATTTGGACTTCTCTGGGAAGTAAATACGGTTAATGGAGGAATAATATTTTTAAGAAAAATCAGATGGAAAGTACTGGAAAATATCAACCTTTACACTAAATAGCCTTAGTAATGAAGTGGCAGCAGCGCAGTGAACTTAAAAAAGTCTAAACTCAGCCCTAAGTCAGAATCATTAACTGATTTATTTCGGTATCTATTTACATTTTTTTACTGCACTTTTTCCTGAGTTTGCTAAAAGTGTTAAATACTATGCACCTGTCCATCATAAAGTGGGACTAAGAATATATTCTTCAGAGATCACTGAAGAGCCAATAGATATTAAGAATTACAAGAATTTCTGACCTTGGCTAACTTCATTTCAGAAATTCCCTTTAACTTCTTTTGAAAGTGTCTGCTTTATTGTGAAATAACAGTTGAGGTGAAAGCTTCTCTATCACATTTCCAAGTGCCTGGATCCATCCAGCCTTCCCTCTATTACTTCTTTTCTACCTTTTCTCAGTGAATTTAGTGTTCATTAAAGTACAAGACTAACAGCACTGACTGAGCTAAACAAAGTATCCAGGCTGTTTCTTACTCCAGTTCTACTGATTCACCCTTTTCTCTTGACCTGCAAACTACCTTGTTATTCTAGTCCTTCACCTATCTTGTGCAGAGACTGCCAATCATATCACATTATCTGCAGTGTTTTTTATAAGCTGTGAAAAGAAAACAAGATGAAGGTGAGACTACCCAACTAATTTTTGCTGCTAGGTCTCCTGTGTAGAAAGAGAATTTTTTTTTAATTGGCTCCACAAACTTGGAAATGTAACAAGCTTCTGTGAATTTTTCATTCAAATTGCAGATTACTTCTAAACAGCAATTTCCCCCCCCCCCAAAATAATAAAAAAATACATTCTTAAAAGTATCTTTCAAAGGAAATACAGGCCTCTTAGGATATTTCCTTCTTTTTCCAGTGCTTTCTAGACACCTAAATCATTCAACAGCAATTACAACAGCCATGCTTAATTCTCTAAGCTCTCAGTCAGTAGCATGCTGATAGCACGTTTGTGCAGATTTGCATAATACACACACTGCACAAAATGTTCCTTTTTTTAATATGTATGAACAGGAATGGATTTACCTAAGATAAGGAAGGACAGATGCCATAGAACAGAAATCTTAAAATCTGCTACCCATTTCGCTCTGCCCATCCAGCTAAGTACTGAGTGATAGGGTTCTATTCTTGAAGCTATGCCACTCAAAACTCCCGTCACAGGGCTAAGTTTTCATCTCTCGTTATCTGGGTGCTGGCAACCAGTGTTTCTAGCCAAGAGCACAGTTTAGGCTTATCTTGGCCTCTTCTAACCACCAAGCCAGATTCAGGAAACTATGCGCCTCTCCTTGTCTGCAACCCAACCAAGAAAGCATGTATCCTAAGGCATAGGGAAGGTTAGCTGGGTCTCTTGTCACTCTTGTCACAGAAGCTCTCCCACTCGTATCAGGATCATATCCACCAATACACCCTTACAGGCACAACTCCTCTTTGGAAGACAGCTGAGCTGTAGTGCTCCCAATGATGTTCACCCAGCGCTAGATTTCAGAATTCAGATGACAAGAATGAAAACAAATGAAACAGTTAAGCTCTTGGGATAATGCTTGTCAGGTTAGCTCAAAAAAAAATTTGCATCTAATGCTATCCTAGCAAATCAATGTCTCTAAGCCAACACCATTCACAAGATTCTTTCTTGCGCATACTTAACCATGACTATGAAGTACGGCCTGAATAAACAGAAAGTGAGGTGGACTGAAAATTGGCTCAATGGCCAGGCTCAGAGTGTAGTGATCAGCCACACAAACTCTAGCTGGAGGCCAGTGACCAGGGGTCTGCCCATGGGGTCAACACTAGGTCCAATCCTATTTAACATCTTCATTAAGGAGCTGGTTGATGGGCCAGCGTCTACCCTCAGCAAGTTGCAGATGACACCAAACTGGGAGGAGTGGCTGATACGCCGGAGGGTCACGCTGCCATCCAGAGGGACCTCGACAGGCTGGAGAAACGGGCTGACAGGAACCTCATGAAGCTCAGCGGGGACAAGTGCAAAGTCCTGCATCTGGGGAGGAACAACCCCATGCACCAGTACATGCTGGGGGTCACGCAGCGGGAAAGCAGCTTGGCAGAAAAGGGCCTGAGGGTCCTGGTGGACACCAGGTTGAACAGGAGCCAGCCAAGTGCCCTTGCAGAAAAGAAGGTGAATGGTAGGCTGGGCTGTATTGGGCTAAGACTTGCCAGCAGGTTGAGGGAGGCAATTCTTCCCCTTTATTCAGCACTGGGGAGGACACGTGTAGAGTCCTGGGTCCAGTTCTGGGCTCTCCCATACAAGAGAGACATGGACATACCAGAGAGAGTCCAGCAAAGAGCCACTAAGATGACTGAGGGACTGGAGCACTTCACAGATGAGGAAAAGCAGGGAGAGCTGGGACTGTTCAGCCTGGAGAAGACTCAGGGGGACCTTATTCATGTATACAAGTACCTGAAGGGAGGGTGGAAAGAGGACAGAGCCAGGCTCTTCTCAGTGGTGCCCAGTGACAGGGCCAGAGGCAATGGGCACAAACTGAAGCACAGGAGGTGGCATCTGAACATCAGGAAACACTTTTTTTACCATGAGGGTGACTGAGCACTGGCACAGGTTGCCCAGAGAAGTTGTGGAGTCACCATCCTTGGAGATACTCAAAACCACTCTAGACACAGTCCTAGGCAACTGGCTCTAGGTGGCCCTGCCTGAGCAGGGGGGTTAGACCAGACCTGGAGCAGAGTTCCCTCCCTACCTCAACCACTCTGTGAACTAATGAGTACTAAATGTATACTGTACCAAATATTTATTATTTTCTAAATTGATGTTGTTTGTGAGTGATAATGGTGAAGAGGAGAGGAGAGGAGAGGAGAGGAGAGGAGAGGAGAGGAGAGGAGAGAGAAAACAAACCCACAAAGCTAGTGTGTTCTATTTTTTCCTGTTTTCAATTACACTTTTCAATAATGTGCATAGCTTGCAAAGGCACAGCAACAATTCCAGTTCCATTCATCAGATGAATTTATAATGTGTTTCTGCAAGTAATATCATAGAATCATAGAATCATTTAGGTTGGAAAAGACTTCTAAGATCATCGAGTCCAACCATCAAAGTTGATCCCAAACCGTAGGATTACCTGGCAGTATCTGCCCCATCCTAGAGAGCTGCAGCTTAAAGAGTCAAAGGCACTCTCTTTGTGCTGGAGAGCGCTTTATAAGGCTTGATGAGAACTGTGCTGATACTATTTCATTCTAGAACACAAAACTTCCTGAAACCTAAACTTTGAACCTGCATAAGGAGGCTTCAAAGTTTCATCAAGCAGGAAGATTTCTTGATTTTCAGCAATTCCTTCACCATCAACTGTAAGAAACTCTACACCCTAAAAAAATGGTTTCAGTACAACAGTAGTATATCATTATCAGTGACTCCATAGCGCAGGAAGGAGGCAGTAGGAAGAGTACTTGTGTAGGCATTACCTCCCACATGATTCACCCCACTGCATTTGATTTTTTTGCTCTCTAGTCTGGCTCAAAGAAGAAAGAAGGTACAGGGCAGAGACAAGGATTAAAAAAAAAAAATACTCTGTGTTATTATACAATGAATTTATTGAGAATTAATGATGAATAGCTGTATGAGAGATATTTGATTGTAAACATTAAGACTGAAAGGATACATCCATCCAAAAGGATGTGTGACCAATAGCAGATATCTAGGAAAGGTGTAAAACCAGAGAAAGCAAGTAGTAACACTTCCTCAGTACATAACACTTTCTCAACCCCAATAACTTGTAGTTCAGAAGCTTCCTCAACCAAAGACCCTAACTGATTTCTCTTTCTTTAATTGTAACTATCTTCTTTTAAGCTTATATAAATTTTTAGCATCTGTAATATCCTTCAGCAAGACATTAACTTAGCCTAACTATGCACTGTATGCAGAACAATCTTTTTGTTCACTCTCACTTGTGAGTTTGGTCTGATGTTCCCTAAGTATTTCTAATAAAACAGATGATTTTACTAGATGACACATTTCCCATATACCTTTTTATTGCTAGTTACAATTTATGGATACTTCCCTGATGTTCCCTTTTTTGTTGACTTATGTTACTGACTAAGCATATTAGTCTACCCAGCTGTTTTTTTTTTGTCTTAGAAGCCAGCCCTATACTTTTGATACACCTTATTTCCTACAATTTCAGTAGTACCCGTTTTTGAGATGAATATGTAAACTCTATGTGTGACCAAGCAAATGAGGTTGGAAAACCTCCAAAATACCCAGAAGTCAGGCAATATTAGTTTCCAGAATTGCTCACCAGCTAATTGCAAAACTACCAGGAATTTGTAATTTAAATAATATTGGATGAATTAAAAAACATGTACTCCAGATGCCAGTCTGAGTCATTTCTCCATGTAGATTTGTATATAATACCAACTGTGAAAGACCTGAGTTGGGTGCTCTGTCTGCTACTGAGATGCAAACTAACAACAATAATGCAGTAATTAATAATGATCCTTTGAATCCCACAGAAATAAGTGGCTTGGGTTAAAAGCCCTTAAAGAAGATACTCAAGGCAACCATAAGAAACTAAGGAATATTATTACTCTCTTTTCACTAGTTTGTCAATCAGCTTCAGAAGGTCAGAAAAAAAGCCATACTAAAACTGCCATTAATGGAAGTGAGTCAACAAAACAGTACACTGGCATCTGGTATTTGAGTTGGAGAATCATGCTCTTGCGTTAAGTGTTACAAGTCTGACAGCATCTGATTTCCCTTACGTTTATACTATACTCAGGTCCCCTGCAGGTTTATAACTCATTAGTTCAAAATTGTAGTGGTTTAAACTTACTCAGGCACATCACCAGGACTTTTGAGGTTTGGCCATCGCTACCTTATATCACAAGTGAAGACAGTTCTTTGTGGTCACATCACACTGCTATCACATAGCACAGAAAGGTTTGCAACAATTGACAGTTCTTCTACTAAAAGGGCTACAATGGGAACACAAAAAAATATCCTCCTGGTCAAGGATGAGGTACGTTGGCAGAGCTACTGAAGAAATGCTTGCATGATTGGAGGATGCAAATAAAGCTACTTCAGCCATTACTAATGACTGAAACACTTCAAGAAAACGTTAGGTACAGATTAAAATGTGTTTGAAGCTAACCACACTTGGCTCATGTGCTTTATTTCTATTAGTACGTAAATCACATAAAAGTTCTGTGAATAACCTAAAAATTAAGAAGTTCCTTTCAGTCTCCTTAGATGTGTTTAAAATATCATGAGAATTTAATAAGAGAAACAAGATAACACAATGAGCTCAATGTCTCCCCTGTCTCCCCCACTGACTTGCCTCCAAACAAAATCAAATAACAACTGCCAAATGCCAGCCTGTTCAGCTTGCTAATGAGTTTAAAAATTCAGAGTATGACCGTTGCTCAGCAACTGATAAAGAATACCAGTCACATGGTGCAATAGTTAATATACAAGAGACCTTTACCCCTCATTTTCTAAAATCCTGTGAAAAACGGATTATTGGAAACACTATTTTTTCACGGGAATTTACTTGCTGCTTTTTTAGCATTGTGCTGCAATTTGTTCTTATGCTCAACACCACCAGTATTCAGGTGAATGAAAGGGTGCTTAAGTTTTTCAATCACATATCTTTTAGCTCATGCATTTGCATGGTGGTGGAATTCTATTCAATTCAGTTGTTTGCTGACCATTTCAATAGATAACCTGAGCCAAAAGCTGAAAAAGCTTTAAGCCTCAAGAACATGCCAGTGAATTTGGCTGACAGGCTGTTAAGCTAAAACTAAATTGAAAACTATAATCAGAAGTGGAAGAGGGGGATCAGAGGACTTAGAAACTGTGGTTTGTGCAGTAGAGATGTAATCAATCTCAGAGAGGAAAAGACAGGAGGGTAACAGTCACCCTGTCAAGACTGTTTCTCCATCTCAGCTGGTCTGCTGGAAAACTCTGAAATCGACCATTAATCAATCCATCAATCAATCAGGCAGTAATCATCAGTGACAGGAGGTTATAATGGGAAAAATTTAAACAAAGAGACACAATAGTATGTTATTCCACCTGACACATGAAAGAAAGACTGCAGTTATGGAAATCCTCTGTGCCAGACAAGACTAACATGACAATGTTGCATAATTAAATATAATGCTATTTCTCAGTAGTTTTTTTATGGACGAGTTAAAATACATTGCTTTGATAACATCATCAAGCATCAATATTTTTACCTTAATGTACTTACACACAGTATTAATGCAGATGCAGAAAAAGTTTAGGAATTCCAGGGTTGTATTTAATTTTCAAAAGAGATAATGTTTAAAAAAAGAGAAAGCTGATCAAAAAGAAGCCGAAAGGAGCAACCTGGAGAATGAAATCTTTCCTGACAGCATGGAATTTTCATAAAGAAACCACATTGGAAACATAGTGCCAAAGCACACCACTTCTTTAGAATACACTGAAAAGGCACAAAAGGACAGAAAAGCCCGGCCAACTAGGAGGGTAAAGGAGGTTATTAGAAGCAGGAAGGCATTTCAAAAAAGCCGAAGCAGAGTTTAAATGAAGAAAATAACTCTGGCAGATAAGGCAGACCAAAAAACAAGTTTGAGAAATAGCCAGTAAAAGAGATTCAGAGGTAATAATAAGTCTTTTTTTCAAACAAATCAAGATCAGAATGGCTGGCAGAGAGCCTGCAGGTCTTCTTAATGATCAGGGTATAAAAGGAACACTTAAAAAGGACACGTAATGCACAGGAGCTAAATGACTTCTTGGCATCGCTGTTCGCTTTGAAAAAACTGGGGAGATTCCCACCTCAATATCATTTTTTGCACGGGGATTCATCGGAGGATCCATCTAAAACTAAAGTGACTGTAGAAGAGATTACAGAACAAGTTGACAAAATTAGCAGCAGAACATCACCAGGATTAAATGGTATATCCAGGATTTAACGGTTACCCCTTGAGTTCTAAGAGATCTTAAGGATGAAATAGCTGAATAACCATGTGTGTGGCAAATGTCAGGCCATTTCCCTTACAAGAAAAGGATTCTGGGGAAGATCCAGGGAATTACAAGCCTGTAAGTCTGACACTGACACTGGACAAAAGAGCAGAAACTATACTAAATAATAGGTTTAATGGACATTTGTATAAATATTAAGAGTCAAGAAGGCTTTTATAATGGAAAATCTGACTTTAGAGAAGTACTGTTTTGCTGTTGGTTTTGTTTTTTTTTTTTTTTAAGAGGTCAACTGCCATAGTTGAAAAACATTCGGTCATTTGGAAATATGGTTAATCTGATGTAATTTAAACTTTAAAATCAAATGTCTTTTTAGGTCGTTAGTCAATGTAAGGAAATAGATCCCTATAGAGATCAATCCTGCCTAATTTGGACACCTACTGTAGGATGAAAAGAATTACCTTTCAGGAGTTCATGATGACAAGGTTAGACTTAGATGCCTTAAATTCTAGCTATCTAAGTTAGATTATATGAACTACATCCTGAGCAAAAAGTGAGTTTGTGGGTACTTGTGTCAAGCTGGCCCCTTTTGGGTGAAAGTTTCATCAAATTTTAGTCTGAGCAATAACATTTTACCTCACCAATTTAATCTGATGTTTCACCTGAGTGCAATATTTTTCATTCACTAACCCAAATTAAGTTATGAAAGGCTGCTGGCCACTATTAAGCCAGTTCCCTGTGTCACTTTGTGAGTGGCTGCCTTGAACCTTTATGAAATACCAATACGTATTAGGAAATGAACAGCAGGTAGTATGTCAATATGGCAGACAATAGCTTGCTGCACTTATTCAGGGGAAGGAAAAAAAAAAGAAAAGAGCTCTCCAAAGGAATCCTTACACTTCAGAAAATTTTCTGTGGAAGCCTTCCTCCACGTTTCTTTTAAAACAGTTGCAAAAATATAGAAAAATAAATGGCAGTGGTTCCCCCTGGAAGAAGAATTATGTAGTGAAGAGGCCTCAGAAAGGTTATCAGAACTCTAGAAAATTCTGGGAAACAGTATATAAAATCACCCTTCAAAAGCTCGTAATGAATTTACAACCAGAAAGAAATCTACAAAGATACATGGTATAAAAAAATCGTCTCATTTTTTCCAGCATTTTAACATAACTTCACAAGCTGGCAATTTTTACAGCTGTACTCTTATATAACTATTTATAAAAATACTGTTTACATGCAGCACTACATCTGCTACACATTATCTATTTTTAGATGTTTTATCTATTTAGCCCAGAGAATTTTACAGTAATTCAAACACTTCCAAGTATTTGTCCAAAAATTGTGTAAGCATCTTTGAAAACAGTATGCAGAAATTGTGGAAAACTTAAAATGACTTCCCGACGGCCGAAGCTCGTAGAGAATACAATGCGCTTTCTCTTCTAGGGATGACTATCTTTCTCCGCTCCTTTCATGAACACAAACGAGCAATACTTCAAGTGCGACTTCAGGGACAGGGCCTACTCTGTCGGGATTACCGAGGAAGCCAAATGCAATTCTGATTCAGTTCTGTAGCTTTCTGCCGGGTTGGCACAGGGAAAACCATGAAAGCAGCAAAATAACAATACTGCTGTTCCAGATACGTGAATAGAAGCTCAGTTCTTTGGATGCAAACCTCGCTTTGAGTGCTGGAGGATCTGAGCAGCATCCAAAGAGGGAACTACAGTAACCTTGTGTCAACAGCACAAGGGCGCTAGCAAACCGCAGCCTGGAGGGGGACCCCTTTTCTCACCAAATTTGCTTTTGTAACTTCTCACTGTCCCCCTGAATTTTTTCAGTGGGTTTTTCAGCATATATGGGGTTTTCGAGATCTATTTAAGAAGAAAATTAAATCCCTGTATCATGTAAAGGGAGATTATATCTCAACTACAATTTGGTTTAATGGAAATGTATATATTCCTCATCTTTAATTTTAGCATTACTTCTTATCTTAGTTCTTATCTTCCTCATTTCCTGCTGTTCAAAATGATTTATAAGCTGAAGCCTCATGTTAGAACATTTATTGTTGCTTTTTCATACCTAATATTTTTTCAAGTGATTTGAATTATTCTTTTTAAATTGACTAGTTAGAAGTCTTCATGTTTTGGGGCCAGGTGTTATTTGGTTTTCTTTCGAACTATGAACACGTGAATATTTTATCACTACATCCATACACCTTCACTCTCCTACAAGAGGTTGTGTGCAGTGCCTGACATCAGAGCTGGGGCTCTCTTCTTTCCCCATGTCCTGTATTCACTAATTAATACAAGGATTAGACTAGCTTGTTTTGGGGGACTGCAAAAATCTAGAAGGGAAGGATTTGGAAAACTGAAGTCATTTAAATACCTTTGGATCATGGGAGAGATGATTAAAAAAAATCCAAATTATCTAAAAAAGATTGTTAAGAATAACAATAATAAGTGAAGAAATAAGATATCTCGGAGTACAATCTTAACAAGTTAAGATAGCTAAGGAATGGTGATAAATAAAGAAAAGTTTCCAGGAGCACAAGTAAATGGAAGCTTCAATTTTCATGTCAACATAATCCAAAAATCCTTCAGGAAATGCTCAAAATCTTAAGATTAACATTAGAGTTTGGGGGTGAAAGAGAAGTAATTAGGTTATGGTCACCTGAAACATTTATCTGAGCACTCACATTGGCTATACAAGATTGTAGTAGCAGTTACAGAGCTCCTTCATCATTCCCAGGAGTGAATGTCAAGGTTTTATACATTCAACATCTGATCAGATTTAAAAGATTTGAGACTGCTGTTTTCAAACTGTTACAGAAAAGACTGCATCGGGGATCTCGTCAAAGATTCACTGAAACACCCTGCAAATAGACTGGACAATAGAAACAGGTCAAAATTATAGCCTTGGAAAGAAAGGACAGGCACAGCCAGTATATCCTGACTTGTGTAATCTGCAAGTTGTGAAGGCAATCTAAGAACATATACCCAACATCATGTGCCCTGCGCTCATAATTCCACCTTGCAAAACATTGTTTTGAGCCAAACCCAGAACCTATAACACTGAGAAACTCCTCTCTAGCCAAATAATAACTCAGAGCATTATTATGATCACAGGGTATTATTTCCTCTTCTATTTCAATTTTCAGCTGTCCAACTTTTCTCCTATTACCTAAAACATATGCCTAGTTTCCAGACACAAGCAGGTAGTAGCTACAGCATGGAAAATGTAAGATCATATGGCAACATAAACTCTCAGAAGAATGCTTCTTACTCTCAACTAGGCTATTAATGCTCCCACAATAAACACCACCCAGGTTATACAACACTTTAGTGAGGATTTTAACATTTACCTTTTCCAAATGATGTGTATTCCAGCACGGAACACTGAAATCGTACTATGTGCATGCATAGTTACCTGGTTTTCTCCATTATCTTGAACTGAAAATCAAAATGAAAGATGATACCTGGCTTCAGAAGGCATCAACAAAAAATTACTCGGAAATTCACAAATTATATCCCTTCCCGTTCTACATGAAGAACACAGTTGTTTACCTTATACTGCATGGCTTTCCTCCACACTATTGTCTCTTTTGGCCCTAAATCCTTTGCAATGAATATATTTGCTATGTGCCACTGTTACCTCCTTGACTTGTTTTGAGTTACATTCTGGATGTACTATTTTAAGTTTCAGATCATTAAAATTTGCATTTTTTTCTTTATCTTGAACCTCCTGCATTACTGCTGCTCCTTTTTCTTTATTTCCACTCACATATCCCATTACCTATTTTACCTGTCATGAGTCAGAAAACTACTTCCTCTTCTTTCCATATCAGAGACATTTTTGTTCTCAAGCTATTTTTCATCTTCCTCATTTTCACCTGAATAAAACTGTATTTACAGAGAGAGTATATACTTCCCTCAGCACTACCCAAGGCTAAGTCACTTCATATTAATACCCTGACATTTTCCTTACCACAATGGTAGACACTACTGATTTATATAAATGCTAATAGGAAGCTTCAAGGTACTCATGTCAGTGTATTGTCTAAATAATATTAAGGTATGTTGGTGGCAGTATAAATATTTTAATCCTTTTAAGTATCAAAGATTATTGTGTCATTCACAGCCCTGTTACTGTGTACTTGAATTATGAGTAATAATTTTATATTGTGAGTGCTTGGCACTATATTGATAGTATATTTTCATTTTTGTTAAGCTGCCTAGAATATCTGCATCGATACTTTATTAACATACTCTTAAGTAAATAAGTGTATTAAATATGTCTTATTCGTGTTTATTATCAGTTACAGCACACAGCCACTCTATTCAAAATATTAATAGATAATCTGCATCTACCAGCACATATTCCTCTATCCACGTATCATTCTACTAAATTTAAGTGAAATCCATGTTTCTGCTGAAATCTATGCAGTTATTTGATGCTGTACAGATGACAAAATAGTAGTTTAGCATGCTAAATCTCTTTGGGACAGAATTGGGTGAGTTATGTTGTTCACATTTGACATTGCTACTCACAGATAATGTTGTCATCCCACACCCATGTCAAAGAAACCTTTGTGCTATTTGCATTACCCCTATCCTGACACACAGGTAAGCGCAATCTCACGATGAGATACCAAACGGTTAATAAAGAAATACATAGAAATACTCAAATAGAGTTTTAAGTCCTTAAAAATTGATTGCAAGATAAATTTGTAACCATGCTAGCAGTTACAAATCTCTGAAATGCCATTCCACACACGGATATATTTTCAGATGTCTTATTTTTAAAGACTAGATATAAATACCTGGTGTTAATAAAGAAAACAGTTCACAATCATCAAACAATGTGTTACCAACCGTATGTTATCAATATTTCTGTCACACCTACTAATCATCTTTTTTATGTATTTGAAGTATAGCAGGGATGCTCCAGTTACTCCAGGTTCCTAACACATTTGACATTTAAAGATCAAAGTTAGAAATCTCAGAAGCCATATATTACTCTACATTTAGCTTCAAATTTTTATTTTTCTCTTCATTTTCAATCAGTCCAAGCCTTCCTGGCATTGATTCTTGAATGAGCTTTGCAAAGGCTGTCACAGACAGAATTACTGTAGGAATGGGGAATAAATCTTTTCATTATCTAAAAGAATGAAATTTGAATGGGTAATTGTTAGTATCTTAATTACTATATTGAATATTTAGGCATTTTCACAGCGCATATGAACATAAATAATGTATATATGTGCATGAGCTTAGGAGTATATGCGCACTTGGGCATGTAAAATGCGCATAAATGTGCACAGGACAAAACCTGTGCAAAGATTCTGTCATTTATAATTATATTTAAATGCATTTCTGATGAGATAGCTTTATCACTTCTGATATTAACATTCATCAGAACTAATTGTATTTGTTAAAATGAGTCAAATTTCTTTTCTGTGATTAACAATAGTATTATCAGTTCACATAATTTTAAATTGGTTGGAGCAGATGAGTCAAAACTCCTGGAAAAATGATCATTTTCTTTGAAATAAGAGTAACCAATTATTTAATCATGTTTTAAACATATCTGTGAATCATCAGCACCAAGAAGTTGATATTTTAAAATTTGCCCACAAGCAAGTAACACAATGTTGTTATTCCAAGGAATCAGAGGAATATGTCAGACCTATTTAAAAGTTCCTATCTTCAGGCTCTTTTCAGAAAAATAGATGTGTAGTCTTATATGAATACAGGTTTAGCTTTAGTGCTTTTAAATGTCTGCTTAATATTTAATTGAAAACTGGAATAACATTTTACTTAGAAATAAAGCCAGCTTTAAAGCAGGTAAATGTTTTCTTGATTTTTTTTTGTCTGCTAAAATCGGTAATGTCACTCTTGTTTTCTCATAATTTCCTTTTTTTTTTTCTCCTTCAAATACATCTGTAAGGTATCATTATTGACCACTGAAGGAAACATTAAGAAAATACAGCGCGAAGTAAGGATTTAGCATCATGTAATTGGCTCCACGTGTCAATTGCCACTAGATGGCAATGTTTCAGAAAATTACCTTCCTAAATGCCCAGGCAGCTATAGAATATACATTATTTAAAGGTTCATTGAGTCGTTGTAAATGGATGTGTCAATCAGTAAGGAGACAATTCTTATGCATTTCTTGTAGCCTCTACAAGTTTCCTCTGAACAAGTGAAAATATTGGAAGGCTTGAGGAAACTGTGCATCTCCAGAAACCCACCTCGATGGGTATAAGAGAG
>NW_010972577.1:722859-758189 GCF_000737465.1 Haliaeetus leucocephalus
GATGGGTATAAGAGAGATGAGGGGTAAAACTGCTTGTGCCAGGCAGGGTAAACCCAGCCTGCTCCTGAAAAAGGAGTAAGATGCATCCTCAGGGATTTTGCAGCTGCTGAGTGCTGCACAATTATGAAAATCATTCTCAGCTGTGAAGAACTGATACCCACCCACTGCTACAGGGGATAATTTTAACTAAATCAGGCTGTAAGTGTCCATATTCTCAGCCCTTTAATTTGCAGAGATGAGGAGTATGTTCTGCGAGTCTGACATGTAGATACTATAGATGAATTTAAAAAGTCTTTTGTAAATCATAAAGTCGTTATAAAATATTTTGCTTGTACAGATACTAATTTTAGAAAGACATTAAAATAAAACGTGCTTAGTGATTTTTTCACTGCCATGGTATAAAAATACAGAAAATAGGATTAAACACTCGCAGATAGATACTTAGATAACTGGAAACATTCTAGGTATGCTCCTATTCAATTTAAAAAGTGTTTTGTAACTGTTTATACACCAGGAATTGGAATAAAAGAAGTAAAAAAAAAAAAAAGCAAAGCTTATGACAGTAAAGTTTTTCCACTTACACTTCCTGTGTCACCAGGAAAGTTCCCCAGAGTAGAAAAAAAAGAATGTAAATGCCTCAAGAGCTGATTCTCTAAGGGCAGCACTGAGAGGAGAGGACTGAAGTCTCAAAACTGTGTTGCAAGGTAACCCCAACCAACATCATCTCTCTGTTGTATTTTGTTCCAATGACTAGGTGTTTCACACAGTCCCGACCAGAGCTCACACAAAAGGAGACCTTCTCCAAATTTTAAATTAGTGTTAGCCAACATACTTACAGAAACACCTCATTAATACATAGGTAACACATTCAGAGGAATTTGTGAATGTTTTCAATCATGTTCGAGGTAAAGAGGATGATCTTAAATCCATACAATATATACACATATACATATAAAGAATATATATAAGGAATGTAGAATGCACAGTGTAGTACAGAGGGTTCTTTCTTCTGTATTTTTTGTGACTTCAATATCTTTCTGACCTGTTGAGAATCCCTCACTAGTTACGCAGCTAAAGTGCTTTAAACTCTTCAATAAAACCACCATGTAAGTTACATATGCCATTTCCATTACTAAAAATCATCTTTAAGGACTTTTTAGATGATTTATTAAAGAAAAAAATTCCATTTGTGTTTATTAGGTGCTTCTTCTTAATTGAGGTGGTCAATCAATGAAAAGTATGTTTTTGGGAACCCAAGCTGACCACCCCTATAGTGAATAAGAAAGCTACCACTGAATTTAACAGGGGGGAAAAAAACCCCTTGCAGTAGCATTCAGTGTGTCCTTTGACACCAGGTATCCTAAGTGTTGCCCCACGTTTTGGAGACAGTGCTCAAGGAAATCACTCCTGTTCATTCAGAGCAAGGTTAGCAGGCACTCCTGGTACTAGCTTTGTATCTCCATTTCTGAGAGTAGAAAGTGGCTGTATGAGAGCTTCCCTCTTGGAAATCACTTGACGCAGGGAAGGAATCCCAGCTCACCAAAATATACCCCATGATCAGATCTTTGTCTCTCTGCCTTTGGTCACTCTTAGAAACTATGCCTACCCAACAGCCTGTGAATCAGAAAATGGTTGAGAAGCTTCCTCTGTTGCTTGAAAATGGACTTGCTCAAATGGGGATGGATGTCTTCCACCCTTACGGTATTTTCAATAAAAGCTTTCTGCTCTCAACAGCCTGTCCACCCTCACTACACAGTCATCTGAAGTGACCATCAGCTCCAAAATCATCACAGGTTACCACCCAGCTTTTTAAAGCAAACAAAAACTTGTAGTTCATTTAAAATTTTACACTGTGAGCTGCAGTAATTCAAAAGGTGACAATTGTGGTGTTCAGGTGGTCCTACAGAAGGGACAGGACAAATTGGTAGTGGGGACTAGTCTGTTGTCCTAAACAATTCCGCACTCCTCAGTCAGATTCTTATTACTAATGTCACCAAAAAAGAGCCTCTTTTTATTGACATGTGGGTAATCACCTTGTTCTTTTTTGACCAGTGCTTATTCTGTGGTCTGAGGTCCAAATCAAGTCAGTCTGAGAAAGACCTAAAACCTCAGGCATTGCTCTAAAAAAAGTACTTGAACATGAAAATGCTGTAATTATAAAGCAGTTCTGCAAAACGGCATGAATGAGAATGCACAACTCTGTTTCATTTTTTACTGAACTTAATATTATCAATGTATTAAATATAGTCTGAGTATGCTTAAGAGATTGGAGATTTAGGTGGAGACTGTGTCTCTTCCTACTCAGTTTCTATATTGGAGTAAAGGTGGGAGGTGGTGCATGTTTTCTCAGAGTCGAACGTTTCTGAGCACATGCAAGCTCAGATGTTTAGTCCAACCACAGGAGGTGAATAACTAAAAGTGTTACCAGAGTAGGCAGTGTCTGAGGACAGGATCCTAAATTTCTCTTTCAAGTCGAGGTGCCTACCTAGATCCCAATTTTGGCAGAATATGGGTATTCTGAATTTCAATGCATGCATATATATATTTTTACATAGTTATGTAAAATTTACAAAAATATGCAAAAAATCACAGTACTCTGTCAGATGGTGAAAATAGTAACTGCTATTAAAGATCCTGAAATAATTCACCATTTTGAAAACTGCAGTGTTGTTGACAGAACTAGTAAATAGGTTTACAAACAGAAATACAATAATTTTTAGGCATTTGAAACTAAATATAAGTAATCTCACAGTTCATAATACATAATAATAAAGTAAAACATAGATTTAACTATAGAGGACACTCAAAGCAGTCTTCATGCTGAAAACCACCGCCAGCAATACAAAATGCCTAATTGGCACTGTTTTCTTTTTTCACCTCTTTAATTGTTCATAATATCAACTTTTCAAAGGTAACCAAGGTTATTAGAAGTAATTTTCACATTGCTTTTGTATTCCCTGAAATACATCATAAGTAACAGAAAGCTGACTCAACTGAGATACCTTAAACCAAAACGTTGTAACAACTTAGCAGAAAATCTTCCATACAAGCTGCAAGACAGAGTTGAAATAAAAAAATAAACATTTCAAGACGTCAATTAAGAATAATTAAGAATTATTCAAAAAAGCCTCTGATAATTTTGGTCAGAATAACCTCTGGGTACACTAAAGACATATTTCTAATGTGACTAATTTCTGAAGTTATATTACTGGCTTTTATTTCACTTTTATTAATGTTAGTGATACTGGGGTTTTGTATTTCCATTTTAATAATGTACTGGGTTTTTGTATTTCAATTTCAGAAATGTTTGTGCTACTGGTATATAAATCCATTGCCAACCAAGGTGTCCATGAAAAAACAGTTAATTCCTGTGACTAGGAGATGTCATGTCTGACAGGACAGTCACAGTAAGAAATTGTTATAAAAAGATGTTAGCATGAATGATATTAAGAATGACATGTAGGAATGTAATCTTTGTTAGCTGAGAAATATTTACTTTCAATTTGGAAAACACCTTTACTCAAAACTGCACACCACAGTGTCATTTTGTTGACCAGCTAGCTTATCAACACCCAATGCACAAAACTGTGCTTATTCACTGCTCTGAGCACACGCACATTTTCCCCAGGTTGCTTGTTTTCTGTGTCCCAGCATTCTTCCTAGACAAGACAGTAAAATAGTCAAAAGCCGTTATGTCTACAAATACTTAATTCTTTTAAATGCACTAGAAGCTTTTGCTACTATCTTCCCTAAAAATGCAGTAGGCAATGAAGTAGTGTGCAATTAAAAAAAAAAAAAAAGAAAATACCATTTTATCCCATCCTTTACTGCTACAGCATCTCCATTTTTATGAAGTACACTAGAGTATGTTTATTAAAGGATATTCCAAAATGTTATTTACAACTCTCACATCTCACTTTTCAGAAGAAATGGTTATTTCAACAGATTAATTATAAATGCACATGTTCATTATTATTGAGATTTCACTCTTTTAATCTGACTGTTGCCATGATGTTTTTACTGTGCCACTGAATAATGGTCTTACAGCTCTTTAAGAGGCAATACTACTGTTGCTGAGTCAGCCTGTCATTGTTTAAGTGATTTTTAGAGGTGCCAGCAGAAACGGATTTTCATCACTAATCCATTCAGCAATTACCAGTTCACCTAAACTCAGATTTTCCCACATTGACGACACGTAAATCTCTATGTATCTGCAAGGTTTTTTGAAAGTAATAATCCAGCTAAAATGCATACTTTATAGATGAACACAGACTGTAATTTAAACTTTAGCTAGTTGTTTCAGAACTTTTATTTCCTTCAACATGCACTACCACATATAACAAAGCCAACGGCAAATGTAGAATAGCAAATGGAATCCTTCCTGTTCTCAAAAAGTGGGATTTCATATCAGAATTCCACATGATAAAAAGCAAGCAAACAAACAAAAGCATGTTAGCCAGTATAACCACTAAAACCCAGCTGATACACTCTGAAAGAATGCATGTGTTGTCAACTCCAACGCCAGAAAATTGTAGTGGGATACTGGGATATTTAAAGGCCTGTGATGAAAATCAGACAGGAAAAATATCTCCTAACATACTTCCTTTTATAATTGGAAAGAATCTTAAGAAACAGACAGGAAACAAATTCTGTCACTCAGTCAAATAGAGGAGCAGCAGTATGATGCAACAGCCAGTAATATGCTCTGCAATCTTGCTAATTTAACCAGCCACAGCTATTTGTGTTGTCAGTGCTACCATACTGGGAACCAGAGCACTGCGAAAGCAGTATAGTCATTGATTAGTGATAATGAACTTCAGCAAAAAAGCAAATATAAAGCATTTTTTATTTGGAATTCTCATACCATTCAGGTGCTCAAAATGTTGCTCTCTGCATTAAAATGGTAGCAAATATCAAACCTGTAAGTACATTTTGCTAGTCCTGGCTTTTCATGCTGCCGCTCATTCAGGCTGCTAAGGGAAGGATCCTGCAGCGCACATTTTCCCCTCCCATCCCACACCGTGACACTGGCTTTAGGGCCACTTAACTTTCAATGAACACAGCAAAACCAGTAACAGAGACCCATGGAAGATTCAGCATTGCTCCAAACTGCATTGGACCGCGGGAGTGTTGGAAGGTGAGATCACAGAGCCTCACTACTAGGATTTGTTTGTTTATCTGAGGCAGGTACAGCAGAAACAATTACTGGGCAGTAAAGTAACAGAAAAAACAAACCGCATTAACTAGAGCCTGAAGGGTCATAACTAAGTGTTTGCTTTCCTTTGAGCTCAGGAGGAATGAAGAGGAAAAAGAGAGGTAAGAAAGACGGAAAATCCAAAGAATCTATGATGAGTGCTTTCCTTTTTTTTTTTTTTTTGAGCTTTCAGGGAAACTGAGAAAGCCTGATTTAAATTTAGTTTTCTCTAGATTTAGAAGTCTGCTAAATTGTTTGTTTGTTTTAAAGTCAGTTAACTCTCCAGGTGGGATTTCACCAGTTTCTTTCAGATCTTTCTGAGATTGATTTTTGCCTCCTTGTTTAGGCAAAAAGAAAGAAACTCCACTGATGAATTAAGAAAAAAAGAAAGAAAATTCAGGAAGATTTCTGAAAGCTGTCACCTCTAATGCAGAAAAATCAGTGTCCTTTTAATTTTTCATAGTATGCATGTGAAAAAATTTGCCTTCAACTTCAGAGGATGAAATGGTTATTTGGATGTCAGCTTATTTCCTATTCCTGAAACTCTTCAGATAATGGCTTTAAAAGTGAATCCTTTTATTTATACAAGGCACTTTTCTGCATTTTGGGAAGCTGACACACGTACTTGCTTGAATTATGACTGCTTTTTTTAAAACAGAAAAAATGTGGCAAATAGTTTATTCCCTGGAACAGCCAGAAAGGTTATTATTCATTTACTATAGATTAGTTCAGCCATTAACTGGAGTTTACGACCACTACAGACAACGCCATCTGCAAGTGCATTCATCTTGTTGTAAACACAATGGCTCTGAATGTTCAAAAGATGCAGTTATAAGCAATCAATAGCTCCATACTTTATACTGCTATGATTAATGCCAGGGTGAGAGAATGTTCTCACAAGCTTCTTTTTTAGGTGTTTGAAAGATGTGACTGAAAGTACCACTGGGGGAGGGGGGGGAGGGGGGGGAGCTCAGGCCACTTTTTAATAAATAGAAATAATGTGACAATTCAGGATGCATAGATGTGCAAGAAAGATAAACATATTTAAATCAAGAACAGAGGAGTAAATGCGTTGTACTATTAAAAGGCAGTAAATGCTGCAATACAGTGCTTCCATTTTTGAATTTCTCATTTGCCACTTTCCAAGTCACTGAATTAAGCCACCACTGCAGACACTTTAGTTCTGCATCTCAATTTTCAGTACAACTAGTCAATAATTTTAAAAGACTGATGATGGGATGCATCTGTCCAAATCTGGATGTTTAGATACCATGCAGACAATTCTGAGCTAAACACTCATGGTTCCTTACATGAGCAATAAGCAGAAACAGGGCTTTTTAAGGAGCTATTCTTACCTTAAATTAGATGTTTAAATTAGATCAGATGAATAGCTCTCTGGAAGTACCCATTTTTTCCCTACTGACTAGAAAAGAAGTATAGGGTAACATCAGTTATAGTTATCTATACTGCACATACCTAAAGGTAGGTGGGATGAATTGTATCCTGATGATATAGTTTTATTTTCCAGGCAAATCATCAGTAAGGTAGTCACTTACCTAAAAAAATTCTCCTTTTCCAATAGGAGGTTAGTGAAACAATTTCAACATAAAAGCTTATGCAAATATTGAATTAAAATTAGAATGTTCCTTTCCTATATGAAAGGAATATATAAAAATATATATACACAGACAAAGTGTGTAAGTACAGGGCATCTTTCTACCATTTATGATGGAGTAATATCCAAATATTTCATCTTGTTAGGAAATGTGTGGAGCAAAGAAAAAAAATGTATTTTGTCTATATCTAGAGATGCCTGTTGCTTTCTCTCAAGACGCATCAATCTTCTTCCTTATATTTTCACTTGCAGCTGTCCCTTAGCCACCCCTCAAAGTTCACCAGGCTGCGACAAAATCTTTCTGAGGACTGAGCCTACAATACCTTGGGGATTTAATGTGTCTGGCCAGCCTTGGGCCCTATTAAATTTCTACAAAAATCTCCTAGGAAAGGACAGAAATAGCTCACCTGGGAATGGTTCTATCCATATCCTCTCTTTGCAAAAACAAAACCCTAAGCAGTACAGCAGAATGGAAGCATTTTCCTCGATCGATAGAGAAATATACTACTATATTTTCTGAAAGTTTGCATTTGTTTATAAGCATTTCTTACACATAACAAAGTTGAAGACTTTAATAAAGCAACATCACATGCAAAGGCTTAGCAACATTGGCAATTAAATTAAATACAATTAAAAGGTTAATTAATCTGTACAGATTTAGACATCTGTGGTCTAGATTTCCAGATCTGAGATCGTTTATATCATCTCCCCCGCAGAAAGAAATATAGGTTTATAGCATGCTCCTTGTCTAAAAAAAAATATTTTGGAAGAGACTCAGTCAATATTAAGACACCTAAACTCAGCCAGGTGTCATCCATAATCCATACAGTGTCTTTCCATAATCAATGGAAAAACTCAATACAGTCATGAGAGTCTAAAGAGTAATTTAACTGACGAGACTGTAGATGTCTATTTTAGGGTGAGTTTTGTAATTATTCTCTTTGTCTAGTGTATTGCTGTCTTGGTACAATTCAGAATTGAATTTGACTAAAGTATCTTTCACAACAAAATTACATTTGGCCCTGGACTGCATGTTAGTTAACTGTTCAGCTCATCAAGACAATAAAGCTACACTTGAGAAACACAACCAAAACAACTGTTGTAAATGCACAGTTAGGTAATTAAACACTGTTTATTAGCATAAATATTAATTATATTCTACAATCAAAAAGTTGCTGAGTTATCCCAAAGACCATTTACCTATTGATATAAAATGTGATATTCCCTCTGCATCATGTACTGCATCACTGTCACTTCAGGTTTGCAATAGCCAGATATTGTATATAACCCAGCTCTTAACTGTACTTTAAAACAGTGCTACCTAATCATCCATTAAAAATCCAATATAGAAAAAAATTATCTTTTAAGACATATTTTAAATTGATGTGAACAGTTGGTCATATAAATGTTTTCCTTAAAATGACCATCATATCATACACGAAAAACAACCATAACTGATCTGTAAATTTAGGAATATGAAGAATTACAGTGGGGGCATATTAACCATCAACTTTTTTACTATAATGTTGAAATTAATTAAGAAGCAACACTTCTTGACTACACAATCAGGGGTTCTATATGTGTAAATTTTAATAGGTGAAGATAATTACGTTAGCAAGCAGTCAATCATTTAAATAGGCTGTTATACAGATGAGAGAAAATTCAAATCACTTAACCATCTAATACATATGAATCCAATCAAATTTAGTCAATAGCCTCCCTCTAAAAAAATGCAGCAGGCACCTCCAGAGTACCATTTGTCCTATTCTAAAATATGCAGGATCAATTTCCAAATGACCAGATAAAGAACTTAGTCCATTAGTTTGAACTTGACACATAACTTTCAGGTGGCTAAAATATTTTTCTGGGTATTATTTTCTCTGAAGAATCAATGTGAGAATTTCAAACACGGTCAATGTCTAGGCTTCTCAACAGAAATGTAGTTTTCATAACCTTGTCCTGGTCACAGTTCACAGAATCACAAGATGGTTGATGTTGGAAGGGACCTTTGGAGGTCACCTGGTCCAACACTCCAGCTCAGGCAAGGCCACCTAGAGCTGGTTGCTCAGGACTGTGTGCAGACAGCTTTTTAGTATCTCCAAGCGTGTATCTCCACAAACTCTTTGGGCAACATACAACCACCCGCTGGCCCTGGGATAGCAGCATAGAATCAACACATAGCAGACCCTTGATGTAGATACAATACTGTAAAATATAAACAGATCAACATTTTTTTTTTTCCAAACTAAAAATTCTTTCTTCCTTAGGAATACGTCTTCCACAAGCACATCTTCAAATTACTTCACAGGTTTAAAAGAATTAAAACAGCCATGGGCCTATATAGTTGGAGCTTGCTCCTGACTACCAGTGAGTCCTGCCATTAGAAAGAAAATAATTTATGACTTAAGTTTTTTTCCTGGGGACTTTCAGATTTCGTATACGTAAAAAACATCCTAGTTGCAATGACTGGTAAAATATTTAATAACAAATTTGACAATAAATCACTGTGTACATTTTACATTTCTTGTCTAATCAGGCCTCTATTTTGCTGAAATAGATAAAAGCTTTCCACGTGATTATATTTGAAAGAAAAAACATCATCAGAGCTGAGAAAAGCCCAGTGGTAGTTGCCCACTGAATTTCATACACACTATCACATTGCCTTAGTTCATGATAATTTTTTTTCATTTAAATTTCATCTTGTTTTACAGAGTCTTAATATAAATCCATCTATCAATCAAGAGTACTTGAAATTGGACACATATTCACTGGAAAGGTTAATGGGGCTACCAACATATCTGAACTGAGATTAGAGGATGTGATGAAACATCATGTGATGAAAACCACATGCCACACTTCTGTTAGGCATTAGAAATTGCTTTCCAGCTATAAGCAACATAGAAAATCCAATCCAATCCAAAGTGAACTAATTAGACATCAGTGCAGTTTCATGGAGCTGACTCCAGCTTCCTCTCAGAGGGATAAAGAGAGAGAGAAGAAGAAGAGGGAAAGGTGTAAATAAAAACTGAATTGATATATAGTGAAGAAAAGCATAAAGAATATAGACAGTTAGCACAGAGAAGAGGAAGTCTTAGTCTTGTCATTAAAACTACAGGAAGTTCTCTTGATCTCCAAAGATCTCTTCTCTTTCCTTAGCCCACTTCCATTCAGTGTCTTCTTCTGCCTTACAATAATTTCTGATGAAGTTTGCTGTTAATTTGGCAATTCCAAAATAAGAAATACATGTATGTGAAATAAATATGCTGTTTGCTGTTATTACACTGTTCACTCTGCCTCCATGTTGTAGACCAACTATGTCTGTCTGATCTTTTGAAGTCTAAGCTCTTTCACTCAAGTTAAAAGGAAAGCTATTCCTGATTTATCCTTCACTGCTCCTTTAAAATATTTTTTTTTACAATATTATCTTAGTGAACAAAAGGGTCAAATAGTCTCATGTTTACCAAGCAAACATTAAAAAATGTCTGCGCTTTCCCTGAAGTACTGCCATATTTTTGTTATTTCATAGTAAGTTTTGAGATTGTTGAACTGGTTAGATCTATAATCTGATCTATGTCATGGCTGCTCTAAGAAGGCTACCTTGTGATGACTGGAGTGCTACTACAACTTGCTCTGCAAGAACTGAGAAAAACTCCAATGAATCCAATAGTAAGATATTTGAATGCACAAAGAACCATAATAGTTTGAAATCTTCTTGATGTAATAGTTAAAACATTTGTAAATCCACTGGGACCAAGTGGGCTTGATATTGATATTGTTTTGATTATAATAATTGCTTTTAATGACAAAATAGCATGCATTTTCACACCTACTTTGATCACATTTCAAGTGTCTCTTGTTTTCGTTTTTGTTGTGTTGCAATCCTTTGTTCGTATATTGGATAAATTTCGGAAGCCTCTGGTATTTCAAAACACAAGATAGATATTAGTAGTTCCATGACAGAGCACAGGTAATTAGGATTATTTATTCATATCCATTAAACAGTGCTTTCTTTAGCACACAGAAACATTGCATGGTTTCAGTTTCCAAATACCTTTAGCTTGTCTTTATAAATAAAATATATGATAAAGTCCACTGTGTTTAAACTACTTTGGCATTGAACTTGAGCAGAAATCTAGCTGGCCTGCTTTTCAGGGCCAAATTGTTTAGGTGGCTCCCAAGAATATCCCATAGCCAGTTAAAAAGAGCTCTTTTAAAGAACTGTGGTACCTATGTTCTGCAGAGAGCTCTCCTATGACCCTAATTTAGGCAGAAAGTACATGTGCATGTCCCATGGAGGTCTAAAGAGCCACACATGTTCAGACCATGAACTAATGCGGTATCGCTGTTATCCTGGTGAACGTGGTCCTGCCCACTTTATACTTCACAGTCTCCATCTCTCATTCGGAGAAAACCTGATCTGTTGGGCCCTTGCAGCATCAGAGACTCCAAGCCTCCCACATCTCTAGCAGGTGTCCTAACTCCACAGCCAGGAGCACTTTCCATCTCTGTGTCTCCCATTTGGAAGCTAAACCAGTGAATAGCCAGAGGCAGGAGAGCAGGCAGCCAGGAAGAACAAGCCAGGGGTAGAGGAAGAATGTGGGAATTCAGCTGCTCTCCGACTGAGTAAGGGTGATCAAAAGCTACTTCAGGAGTGCTCCGGCACCATTCGACTATTATACCACTGGGAACTATCACTCCTACAGACTTGTCCTGAGAAGAGTACAACCCGAGTTGCCTGATGTTTCTTATAATCTCCATAGGAGAGACAACATGAAACCTAACTGAAACAGTTTGCTAAACAACAGTCAGCTTTTCCACCCGTAACGCCATCTTCTGTACCACAATTATATATGCCAATTTTAAACACGCGCTTGAGGTTCTAAGAAGTTTGTTTCTTCTAGAAATTCAGTGAAAAACTTTGAAACAACTTCTTGATGACTAAAATTTAAATATAATACAGTCCTAATACAATTATAATGGGCTTTTTCTCTGTAATATAAGCTGACATCTTAAATTCATTAGATCTTATTAAAGATATTTTGAATCCCTTTTTTAAGGTTTAAGTTTCCTTGCCAATATATTCACCCTCATTATTTTTTGTACTTTATTTGCATAGCCATCATTACTATTAAGCAGTTATGGTTAACTCTTTGTAGAATTTTGAACAGAAAGATCCTAGAATAGATGTAGACAACAGTTTCTGTACCAAACCTAATAATAAAAGAGTGAAGAAGAATAATTTTATTTTCATTTATCAGTTAATTTTAATTGATTTTTCCTGACTATAGGGAAAAGACTGATTCCTTTTGCAATTAGCGGATGGTCTGCAAGACTGTAACCTTTTTACCTACCTTTAATTTAAAATTATTGTTGTCATAGTTAAGAGAAGATATTTCACTCAATTTTTTATGTCCTAAGTAGCACAGCCATTTGAAATTTTACAGTGCTTGTTTAAAGACTTAATACGTAAGGTCATCATGAACATCAATACAGTATTATAAGCCCACTTTAAACAACCTCTCTAAAAGATAAAAAACAAAGGATTCAATAAAGCACAACAACTTTGGGACTAAATAAGGAGACAAAGTATTTAATTTTAATGGAATATATGAAAATTCTAGATGTTATAGAACTAAGTATTAGACCATTCTCACTGTAAGTGGAAATAACGCTTTGTCTACAGATTTCAAAGTACACTCAACAAGAGACAGGGTTTAATTTTGTAGCATTTGGAATATCTTATCACCTCTAATACCTAATACTTTGTTTATGTCCATGCTCTAAATCTTACTGACTTCTTGTTTCTTTTCATAGAAGGGCCAAGATACCAGAGGTTAGGGGAA
This sequence comes from Haliaeetus leucocephalus, assembly GCF_000737465.1. NCBI lineage: Eukaryota > Metazoa > Chordata > Aves > Accipitriformes > Accipitridae > Haliaeetus > Haliaeetus leucocephalus. Next base: position 735,512 of record NW_010972577.1, read on the forward strand.
TGTGAACTAGAAGTGATGCGGCAGAAGAGAAGATTGGACCAATATGTGATTCAGAACATGGCATAAAAAAAAAGCAGAAGACTATGAAAAGAGGAAAATACACTCTACTGCCTGCAGAATGTTAACAAATGGATATAAATGGCTGGTGTTTAAGCTGTTAAAATGAGAACAGATATAGAAAGCAACAGGAACTCAGAAATAAGACACCTTAGAATTAAGATGCATATCCTAATTCAGACAGTTAAATGTAACTTCAGAAAGAAAGGTTCTGTAAAATAGGAAGCACTTGTTCCAAGGCGAAGGGATCTCCGAGGTTCCTCACTGCTGCATGAGGGTGGAGGAACAATACAGTTTCTGAGAGGGTATATGCGAGACTAGAGGACACAAAGATGGGAGTGACTGATCTGTTTGAGATTTCTGAGTTCTTGCATGCAGAAAGATAGTGAAATTGAAATAAGAGATGAGGTCATACTCAGGAGCAATTTAGGGTGTTGGGATCTCTGAGCAGATGACACTATGGCAGCAGAGATCTTATGTATATCTTGAGCTTGGAAGAAGCAGCAGGTCTGAGGAAACAACTATGGGACTAGACACTGCCATAGTCCTGCAAAAAAAAATTATTTCAAAGGTAATAGAAGAGGCTGTAGCTTGTTATAATTAATGTAAACACATGCAATAATGAATGAGATGAGGTCTCTACCTAAAGGATGGATTACCCTGTGTAGTGTGGGTAATATATAGAACTCCTGTGGGATAATTATCAGATGCACTGTTAGTTAAGTCAGTTAAGAAAGCACCTGCATTTTACTGTGATGGAAAGTTTGTGCTGCAGACATCGAAGAGTCCTAAATACTTGAAGAACAAAGTTACTGTGTGCATCAATAATGCGATGTTGCATCACCCTTATGATCTGCATTGATGGTTATAAATTATTTTCTCCAATCTGACTCATAACTAATATAGAGAACTCAGCTAGTGCTGACTACGTCTTACTCAGAAAGTTCTTTCTGCTAGTTTACCGGGGGGGGGGGGGGGGGGGGGGGAAAGTCCATTTAATGTATTCTATGCATCTAAAAATGAAATTAAATACTTAAAATATGTAATTTCTCAAAGATGGCTGGGATCAAGGTTCATTGCAAAACTACAATAGCAAGTTGCATATTATCTTTTCTGACAGATAACTAACACATGCTAATATAGCTCCACTATAGCAAAAATGAATATGATTTGAGAATATATTCTTGTACAAGGACAGAACTGTCTCTTTACCATGTCATACTACTCAGATATATCTTATTCTCCATAGAAATCAGAACTGTATGGGAATCCATCTTCTAGCAATACTGTATTTTGAGATTTCAAGTATTTCCACAGTATGCATCAACATGACACCAAACTCTTAGGTTTTGTAGAAAAATAAGAGTAAAAATCAGAATAGCCCATGTCTAAAGGTGAGGACAGAGGATCTAAACTTGCATCTCTCATATCCCATCTGAGTTTTCAGAGAAAACTTCTGAGAAACTTAATTTTGGAGTTGCCATATCTTCCATTATAAACAAGGTATGATTTTGACAAGCACGTTTCTAACACAGCCCCATCCGTTGTATGGAAATGCTTCTTACCACCTCAACTAAGATTACAGGTGTTAGAAAAACTTGCTAGAGTTTAAATGGAGAATCTAGCTCATTTTGCATTCCCTAAACCTGCTTAAGTCTCCTGGCATTGTTACAAGAAAAGCCATGGGCAGACACTTCCTCATCATAGTCAATGCCTCTTTTCTAATTTTCAGAGGACCTAGCAGAGTAAGTCAATGCTTGCAAGAGTATTGCATTACCACCATTTTATATGATTGCTTCTCTGTCTCTTTTCTAACCATTCTCAATCCTTAAGTCAATAAAACCTTGACAAAACAAATCTCTTTCTTTTCTTACTCTAGTTGCACACCAGAGCTAATTTAACGAGAGATATTTAATTTAATGGTCATGGGTAGAGACTCAAACTGTAAATAATATAAGAAAAAAATAAAGACTTTAAATAATATGCAGCCAACAGTTGATTTAACTTTAGTTTGGTATACTGGTATTCAAACGTAATTGCATTTATAACTTAGGTTAGTAAACGTTCATAAATGTTAATTCAAGATGTGCTATCAAAGAAAAAAAGTTGTCTCATTTCATGCTCTTAATTGATTTCAAATAATCACTAGCTGCAAGAACGTAACACATACAAATATAAAACAGCATGGCATTTCATCAGAGAAGTAAACTGACAGGAGAGAATGTATTCATCTTATACTAAAAATAGTTATTTCACAATAGTTTTAACAACTGTGTTGTGTGGAATACCTTAAAAAGAAGGTATCTGATAAAACTAAGGAGTGCCTGTCACACCCTTGATTTTGTTTAGCATAGCAGTTTGATCACTTCTTGAAGACATCCACTAAATGCCAGTATTCACAACAGTCTAATGTTGGAGAATTCTGTCCAAACTCATATATATCTGCTTCAAGAAAAACCACATGCTTACAGGTCAGATTTTACACTGAGTAAATTTTTCCTTAATTTTGATATGTAGACAACTACATATAGAAAAGTACAGAATGAACTGCTATGACAGTATAACAGCTTCATGCCTATTACGTTATTCTGCAAGAGTCTAAGGGTATGGATTCTACCCTATTTAAAGAGTGGTGAGGAGAAAGGCCATGGAAGACTAGGTCTTGGGAATCATTCATTGGATTTCTATTAATTCATAAGTTTCTGTGTATTTGAACTCATTTTGAATTGACTCTGTTCTAAAACAAGTTCCATAAATTAGTTTTGGCACCGTATAGGTCCCTTAGCATTACCTTTTAGTTCACAGTTGATTAAAAGGTCCTGGTTTATTATCAGTTGTTTTTTTTTTTTTCCTTTGGGTGAGCATAATGTTTTTTGCAGACAGGAAGTAATAAACCACAAAAACTTGTTTTGAAAATATTTTTAGAAATAGCTAGAAAGAGGCAATCTTAGACGCTTTGGTATTTTGAGTCTACTTCACACAATATTATCCTGAAGATGAATGGAAAGCAATACCACAAATGTTCAAATGCCCCACAGCTCAGCACCTGGATTTGTCAGCTGCTAACCAATCCCTATGCATTTTTACAGCAGGTGACTGCTCCTCAGTAAGGCAGAAGCATGTAAAAATTCAGCAACTGGAGTCCTAACAGCAGGATTATGTAGCACCCAAGTAACCTATTAAATGCACGCAGACGTTTCAAGCGTTTCAGTTAAGGTATATCTTCCCTGTAGCATTAACCACAGCAGCAAAGTACTGTCCCTAGTCCAGCTCTCATTCACACATTGAAAGCCTCTGACCTATTTTCAGAGATGCTTTCAGCCTAAATTTGTTAATTTAACTCAGGGCATAGCCAAATCCCCAAGTAAGACTTTTGCTCAAGCTAGCAACCTGTCTGATTTGCATTGCAAAGGTAGGCTAAAGCCATGTAAGGAGCTGCTAATCCTGCAATGCTTTCTCAGGAAAATGAACTCAAAACAAAACGGGAACATTCCTATTTATTACACCATTACTCTGCCATTCTTTGCTGCACAGAGACTCAGGCAAAAATAGCACTGATATGAACAAAAAGGGTTGAGCCCACAGGGCTGTACAAAACTGTACTGGGAAATGAGGAGGTATCAGGACTTTCTGAGAATTAAATCATTTCCTTTTGGTATATGCTATTCCAAATGTTAGCAAATCTCAGTAAGTAAATCAGTTATTGGCCAGGTACTCACTTGTTTTTTGCTGAAATAGACCTAAGATTATAGTGTGACTTAAAATGTGAATGACTGATAGATAACAGTGCACCCAACAGAAAACAAATCAGAAAACAAACAAAAAAATATTCCATCACTGGAAGTTGCTTACTGGCCTTTTTTACTAAACGTAACTTAATTTCTTCCAGGCCCCATTTTAACCACAATTTATAAACTGAAAAATGGTTTACAAAGTCAGATTTATGACATACAAGTTGTATTATTAGTTTCAAGTTACAGTAGAATTCTTTTTCTTTTTTTTTTGAGGAAAACTATTTTGTGATCTGATTTTCCTACCTTACATTCCAATAATTAGCTTTTCAGTTACTGTTGTTATATGAGCTTTAGGATTATCTGTGCTTCTTTCATGTTACCCAGCTTTTCCTTCCTATTTCTTCAGACAGATCATTTCTAAAGAATACTCCAAGGCAGCGCAGCTCCCTGTTTGCAGGATGCACTTTGCATAGATGAAAAGAGTCACTCTCAGCAAGGAGGTCATAATCACTGCTCCTGCTCTTTAGCTGTCCTCTCGCAGAGTTCCAGCCTGCACTGATGATACACTGATAGCTCTTACATCACTGCTAATGGCAAGCGTATTTTTAGCAGTTGGAATAAAATTCACAACAGGAAAGTGCAGGTGGTTGTGAAATACTGTTCTAACAATTTCTCTGCCAAATTTCCTAGGCCTTAGGCTAATTTTAACATATGCATGATAGGTTCGAGCCTTCTGGAAAAGAAAACACATAGAGGGAAATTGCAATAATTTGACACATTTTTTCCCTGTGTTTTTAATAACAAAGTTGTTAAAAATACGCAACATGAATACTATACAATTTCTTTCAATGACTGTTTCTGCTTTGAAACTACAGGAATGTGTTATATGAAATGAGAGACAATGAACTCCAACAACAGAATTACAGAATTTTTTATGGAAATAAGATGCAAATGAGTTGATACACAAAGATTAGAAATTATAAAACATACTCTAAATAGACCCTTAATCTCTTTTCTTTCTTGATACAAATGAGTAGCAATTCCACTAGGCTGAACACAAATACCCCTCATTTAACACAACATCAAAACCTGTCTTTTGTTCAAGGGCCAAATTCCACACCTTAAATGATTAATCCCTGGCTCATGCAAATAACAAGATAAGTTACAGCCAAATGAAGACTGGACATTTACTTCTTTCATTCTAAGCACATTTCATGGTTTGTCTGTGTATAGTGCATAGGATATATTTAAATTTGCAGTACTGGAAAGGGAAACTGGTTGTCAAATCTCCATTGCTGCCTCAAAATGCGAGGGCAGATATGCCCCTCTAGTCTGTAATAAAGCAATACCAAAGAATTTATACAGGCCTGTTACAAGAAAATAAGGCACCCACCAAGTGCACCAGAAATACCAAATGGCAGCAGCAGAAAAGAACTTAAAAGATACTGTGTTCCAAAAGCCACAGTATTTTATGAGCAGGACAAATTGCACATCTGCTGGAGAAATAATGAGGAATAATGGCATAATATAACTTGTCCCTCTGTTTTTTCAAGTTTTCATTCCAAAAGCTCTGAGATTATAATTATTTTAATAAGATCCTACTGTTACTACTCCTAATCTGCTGATGAAATAGCAAATATCAGAAATTAAAAAATAAACGTGTTTGAAAAGCCTTCTTTTTTCACCTGAAGATTTAAACCACTTGCAACTGGTTACTTCTCAGGTTTACTGCATCTCTGTGCAGATAAATGCTATCACTTTCATTGTATCCCATCTGAAGAAAACAACAAGAGGAAAATGACATTTTCAAATTATTTTATTGCATTTATAATATTTCCATTGTAAGCTAACAATAAAATGTTATTATTATTTTGCACTTACTATATTAAAATGTTAATAAACTAGTCAGTGATGTGCTGTGATAGCAATGTTATATTTACCTTGTGTTTTGGGTGCACTCTATTTTTGTGATTCTACAGGCATGAAAATTATTTTTCCATTACCATTTTCTCCCCCACTTTTTTTTTTAAATCAAAATCTCCCATGACTGTATTCTCTCTAGAGAACCTTTTACTGTATCAGCACACTAATTTTTCATGTTGCTGTGATAGTTCATTTGAACTTTTTTTGACTTCTAGGTCTCATAGCTCTTGAAATCAAAGCATAAATTCTGGTGCTGTTTGATTTTCTTTCTTCCAAATAAAATAAAATAAAGGTGGTTCTTGTCATGTCTTCTCACAGTTAAATTGTGAACATGTGACAAAATTTTTAAAAGTGTCCTAAAGTGGTCATGATGACTTGAATTTCCCTTTTTTCCTGCATTTATTAAGTTATCAAGACAAAGTTGCCAGCATTGTGCCTAACTCAGTTTTAAAAGGCATGCAGTTTGTCACAATGACAGATGAGGGAGGATATGTCTTATGAATGAGATTCAGCTGGTCCAAAAAGTTTAAAAGAACAAAATTACCCTTACTATGACTAACCCCCAGAGCGGGTAAACTTCTGAAATCAGCTAAAGTAAAAGCAGCGTTTCATAACTCAAGTCCAAGTATCTACATTAAGTAATGATTTCTGTAAATAAATTGCAAGTTTTAATTATTTTCAAAGCATCTGAATACACGAACTTGTCTTAACAACTCCAACAGTATCAGAAATAGAACTTTCAACATGGCTGCCATTTACACTGTAGAAAAGTTTTCAAACCTTGTGATTTATACTTCTGTGCTAACATAGTCACTTTTACCCCAATAATCATATGCTGTCATTCTTCTTTAGTTCAGGCTGTAACAAAGCTTAAATTCTATTAAAAAATTCAATCTCTATTATAACTGGGTAGGGGAGATACTGATTCCACTTAGGTGTTTTATGTAGACAGTCTTCAATTAAGCACGGAGTCTGGAAAAGATTGTGCTTACACTTAACAGAAAATATGTAATTGATTTACATCTTAAGATTACCTCTCCTTTAAGTGGTTGCATTAAAGACATTCTCACAGTGTTGTGATAATTTGCAATAAGATAAATCTTAATTTCCACGTTTTGAGGGATTAGAATGTATTCCACATCTCCCTTTCTTGCTATTTTCTAGTGGAGAACAAGATAACGACTAGCCCCTGTTTTATTATGATATTGCAGCTGGTTCCCTTTGGCCCTTTGTTTACTGAAATTATTATCTAAAGGAATAAAAGGGTACTACTGCAGACTCACAGTAAACTCCAAACTTGAAATGTTAGCATTTTATAACTGCATATTGAAACAACATGAAAATCAAAAGGTTTTCAGAGATTTTAAACATGGCCTGCTAAAATAATATAAATAACAAAGCTTGTTCCCAGGTCACAATCTCTTTATAACAACAATTTATTTTACACTCCTCTAAGAAAAAAATCAAGTGAAAGTCGCTATTAGGAACGTAAACCAAAACATCCACAAAATATCACAATCTGTCACTTCCCTTTTTACCTTTCATTGTGGGTCAGCTGCACTGTGGATGGCTTCAGTAGTTCCTGCAGTTTGTATCAAGCTAACGTGGGAATCTTCAGATATTTCCTCTAATCTAGAAGTACTTTCCACACTTAGCGTGAGGGGTGTGGGTTTCCAGAATGCTTTTGACTATTGATAGTGGGTTTGAGCTGTTTTCTCCATGTAATTTGGCTGATTAAATAATAGAACTTTTATTTTGTTTTCATTGCTAGCATATATTTAGATCAGAAAAATCAGAATTGCAAAGAACTCTGTCCAAGGATACTTTAAATATACTTAAAACATACTTTAATTAGGGGGATGAGCAATTGATCTTTCTTGAAACTTGCTAAATGCAAACATACTAACATTGCTATGATTCATGAAACGTGAGTTAAACATTACAAGAATTAGCAATGCATAGACACCCATGGATCTTATATTTTTCTGCTTTTGAATTCCTGAAATAAGTTTTAAAAAAAGGTAAGCTATACAAAAAATATTTATTATAAAAGTACTATGTGTATGTTGTATTTGCATGTTTGCTCTATTGTTCCCTTCCAGATAGATAGCACCACTGATACAATAATATTTTACTTACAAAACCTAAAATACACATAATTGGAAACCCTAAGTTACTAGATAAGAGTTACCTTTGCACAGTTTTACTTGAAAACGCTATTTCTTGACTTCTAGAGAATTTAAAATGTTCAAGGAACTGAGCAGCCTACAAAAACAGCTTCACAGAAGCAAGCATGCCAAGGTAATGACAGACTTAACTAGACTTTTTAGCAATACAAATTCAGGTGTAGGACAAGTCTTAAGACTTTCTTAAGAATAACACAGATTAATTCTTATGGAAGGCATTTGTGCAGAATCCACAAATCCAGTGTGAATTTTTTAATTTTTTTTTTTAATTCAGCACTCAAAAACCTAAAAGTCATCATAAGGTTATCCAATTAATTCATTATATTGCAAAGTTAAAACCAAAGTACTTTTCGTTTGACATCTGTAATTACATCTGTATCCCTGTATTTTCCCATCCTTTGAATGACATAAAGAAAAACAAGAAATTATTTTCACAAATTATACTAGTAACTCCACAACATATCATTGTTATAGAAATCACAATCTAATTATATCAAAGCCCAAAAGATTCTTCCCAAATATAATACATTACTGAACTTAATTTGCCTCTGAATTATATTAAATATTTCTGTAATAGAGAAGTTTGGTCAGTAATCCCTACTGTTTACTTCAGTAACTGTTCTCAGTTTGTTATTCTCATTTCCACCAATCTGGGTAATGGATATTTTGATCTGTTAGTTGAAAAAACATTTATGAGGCCCCACTATCTGACAACAAGATTAGAGGTTATTTTTTCTCTATACTCACTTCCCAAAGAAGCATTAATAGTTGCAGTAAAACTTGCTTTATGCTTGTATGTTGTATAAATAAGAGTTTGGATTTGCCCACAGTCTTACACACACACACAAAAAATAATAAATTGATCTTGTCAGAAGTCATTTGGTAAGTAAGATTTGATGTTGGCAGTATTTAGAATTAAAAAAAAAAAAGAACTGCAAGGAACACTTATGTGAATTCAGCACTTTAATGTAGGAATTTTATCAACAGTGGCACTAGATCACATTTCCTTTCTGTGTAATGTAAAACAGAACTTGTTACTAAACTGCAGGGTTTTGCCACAGAAAGGATGGTATGTTCAATCCATGGGCCACACGAACTGCAATTTAGATAATTATGTTCCAGTGAGCTGGGAAATGATTCCCTCTTTTGACTTAAGCTGTTAGCAAACAATTCAGAGCCTTTGATATGAACTTAATCAGGAGGAAAAACTGAATCCTGAATCAGGTTTCTATGATGCAAACCTATTCATTTATTAAAAGTCTCATTATCTGTATCAAAGGACAATTTAAATAAACAAGCCACTTTCCATGTTTACGTATCCAAAAAAAAAAAAAGTGGTTATCTCTTTTTTTCTTTGCCATACAGGTTACCTGCCTTTAATTTGCCTTTTATGCAGAAAGTTTAGTCCAATCAACACATTATTTTGAGTTTCTAGACTAGAAATGCTTTGTAGGATTACTGAATAACAGAAAAGGCTGACATATTTTACTGAACTACTGTTTTTCTTTAATGGGTGTAAATGAGAACCAAGCCCTTTACCTACTTGTAAATCACTTTAAATTGCTCCCTCCTGTAAATGAGTGAAGAGATCACTTCTGGAATGTAGGACAAAGTACTCCACTTTTCTGACCTTGGGATATAAACTACAAGGAAAAATTCTATCTTTAGGTCTCAAAGGTTTTTATTGAAAGCACCTGACATCATTGTGTCATTTATTTGAAGTTTATGATTCTATTTTAATTGTTAGTATTCTCTTCTGACATATTATTCCATAGTCCTGTTTAAATTGCAGTTATTTTTAATAATATCTCTTAGATTTGACCAAGTTCTCTTTAAAAAAAAAATCTTTCTCACAGATATTACTTGTCTGATATAACTTGGATGCCACTAATCTGCTTTTTCATTACTTGAAGTCTATTTGCTGCTTAATTGGAAAATATGACACCGCTCACATTTTCCATCTTCTATTAATCTTGGAATTACAGAAATGTTAATTTAATAATTTATTACACCACCAGTGTCATTATAATTTTTTCTTAACTACCTCTTACTGCAGAGCAATCTATTTCATCGTTTTCATCATATTCGTAACATAGCACAAATGTACCCTTATTAAAATTCAGCATTTTGTGACCTGTAGGATGTGTTACATATTTTAGCATATTTTTAATAAGGATATGAGACAATATTGCTTCTCTCAAGCTTTTAAAATTAAAATAAAAAAATCTTTTGGACACATCTATGTCCCCCTTTGGACACATCTACCCCACCCTGAGCACACCAGTGTTGTTTTGTGAATTTGCTATTCAGTGTTTTGCAAAATCAACGTTAAAATGCACAATGGCTTTTAAGTGTCTGGGTTGAACCATTTGAGTAGAGCTTTAAATGCTGGCAAATGTTTTTGCTGGGCCTTTTTTTTTTCTCCATGAGGGAAAAGCCCATTTGGAAAATACTACCTGGCACTTCCATTTGGCAAGCAAGATAGAGTTGCCATGAGGGAACAGTATATACAAACAGCACAGTTTGCACATGGTTTTAGCCCAAGCAATCTGCACAGACCAAGCCTTTTGAGGCTGGTACTAAATGGCCCTGTTTCACTGGGGATCCACAACTACAATCAGCCTATAACTTTCAACAAAGCTCATTTAAAAGCTAAATCACTAAGTCACTAAATAAAGGACTCAGTTTTTAGAAGGGCTTAAGCACTGCAGCTGGTCAAAACAAAGAAGTGAATGTTATCTGAAATTTTGAAATACATTTATTTAAACAAAGCAAAACATTGACATTATTTTGGCATCATTGTTTGCTGTAGAAGATACAGTAGAAAAATAATATTTTCAAAGTAATGAATAAAAGAATTAAGAATAAATTAATATCAAAATAGTTACCAATATAGTTATAATTTGTTATGAAAAAGCAGATGATTTTTCATTAACAGCTTTATTTCAAATATACTCTTAATTCACAAAATTTTCACAATTAATTCTTATCAAAGTGGTTGGTTTTCTTGGTTCCTACCACAAATGGAAATAAAAGGCAAAATGAAAGCCAATTTTTTTAAATACATAATTTCTATTTCCTATTTTTAGGTTTTGTTTGAATTCTGACAGGTTATGTCAACTGAGATTTCTAGAGGATTTGTGAATCTTTTGTTAGTTTGCTGTCGAGCCCTTCCTGTTCCCTCCTCCTCCCAAAGGGCAGGGTCTATTTTTATTGCAAGGGTGGTTTTTTGGTTTTGGTTTTTAGAGCTGAATATACTTAGAACTAGTGTAGGAATGAACTTACTACCTGTACCAGTTTTCACCAAACCAAAGTCCTTTTACTATTGGTATAAATATAGCAAATCATTTACTGTAACAAGTTTCTCTTCTATTTTCCAGTCTGCAGTGCTAGATTTTTCAAGCAACATTTCAACTGTATTTTTAAATGCAATTTTTGTAACTACTGTATGGAACTGCTATCATTTACAAAATTGCACATTGATAAAATTAAGAATGGAATTTTCAATGGATATAAAGAGCACAGAATGCTTAAAACATCTTACTTTTAAAGCCAAAGCTATTATTATGGTCCTTTACCAAAGGATATCTGAAACAAAGACTAAAATGTCAAGGGGAAAAAATTAACAGATCAAAAGTTTCTCACATGAGGGTGAGATGTTTAGGTATATGGGTAAGTACTGCTGAATGACAGCAACCAGTCAAATGCTACTAGGCATCAGCAATAATTTGACAGTACCTTTGGGAGCTTAAAATGTCTTTGCCAAAAATTAAGAAAAAAAGATTAAATCTCTTTTTAAAACCTTTTTAGAGTCTTTTTAAAAAATATTAAGTATAAATTATTCTGAGTTTGTGTAATAATAGTAATATGTATCAGATTGTACTGAATGTGTTTTACACAGTATTGAAATAGTGATAATTTCTGCTTGCAGGAACCATATTTCTGCTGTACAAGCTTTTTATTTTCATAGTATAAATTCTCAAATGTCTAAAAAAACCCCAGCCCCTCTTCGCAAATTGCTATTTCCCTATTGTAATCCCCAAAAGTTCTGCAGACAGAATTCTAAGCCTGAAAAATGGAACCATATGTGTGGACATTTTGTTCATTGGTTTCTGTAGGGTCCTTCAGAGATTCAGAGATTCATTTGAGCAGATTTGATTCCTTTCAGGTGAAATTCCATCCTACATCCCCAATAAAGTTAAACTACTCTCCCATTTTACCAGATAGCTCCCTCTATCTACCCATCTACAATGCTTCCGTGTTATCTTCAGCGAGGACCATGACTGGCAAGAAAGATCACAGCCAGAATCTCCATTTTGGTTTGATCATCAGATGCAGGTTTTATGACTGCTACACACTGAGGATTCTATAGGTGAAAATGTATTCTAATCTACAATAGCCAATCTTTGTTCCTGCTTAATGTTTTTGTATGCTAGAAGGTGAAAACATCATCTATATTGTACCATGCAGATTTTTATAGCATTTAGATGGGGTTTGCCATTTCTACCAATTGCACCAAAACAACCTTTTAAATCTTTTGCTTTCCAAAGTGTCTTCTTATTTGTTATTACAAAATATTTTGTGAAGTTCCGTATATGAACTAATATTTACCTACTGTATTTGAGTCAGATCACTTAAATTTGTACCACAAAAATCTGTGTTTTAATCATGCAAGGAAAACCAAACCATACTATTTCAGTGATAAATTGTTCCTTTTTAGATATAGATGAACCTTCATTTCTTCATTTGGATAAAATTTGTAATTGGGTTTCCTCAAGAGCTCAAGGGCATCTAAAATATTTGAAAGTATTGGGCTGGGGTTTTTTCTGACGGATATACTTTTAATGCCTAGGTATTGTTTAACATTGCAGAGTGGTTTTTGACTCCAGTACATCCTCCGAACACTGACAGGTTTATTATTAAGACCTATTATCACCTGAGAAATATTTTGGGATTTAAAACGTATCGCTACCTGTTGAATACAGAGAAGGTCATTCATGCCTTTATCTCTCACAGAATAGACTCCCCTAATATTCTGCTCAGTGATCTGCCAGCCAGACAGATTACTAAGCTTCACAACTGTATATCAAAAAGAAACACAAGCATACTTCCTTGATGATAGTGTCAGTACATAGCCTTCCCATAAAACAAAGGGAGGAATTTACCAGTTTTATGTGGGACTATAAAGGAAAAGCCTGTAGTAGCTAGGAATGTCAGTATATCTAGGAGCTGTCTTTTCAGTTCTACAGATGTGACTGAATCTCTCTACAACCAGACCAAATTCACACAAACGAATTCATAGTATCTCATGTAGAAATGACTTTTTCTTCTGTACACAACACTAGTAATGTTTAATTCTTCCCAATGCAATTAACTTGTTTCCTACTGAGCAATTTGTCATATAGATAACTGCTCTATGAAGACAAACATGAGATTGCATTAAGTATAAAACTGATTTGTGAATGTTCATCGTAAGTACATTTTCATAAAAAGCTGGGCTTAGTCCTCCCAGCCTGGACTCCTATTAGCTAATTACAGGTTCCTAACCATGCAATCTTTCTGCAGTAATGTTCGCTCACACAGAATTCTGTAGATTGTCATTGTGGTTTAAATGTTTAAAATAAATTATAATATCTTCTCATGAATTAGGACTAACCTCCACTGACTCATTAAAATCCTGGACACTTGCTTCCGGAAATTTCTCAAAACAAACAAACGTAGATTCCTCTAAATGAAGCTACCAAAATTAGTAACAGTTTTTCTTTTTATTGTATTAATATTTATTATTAATACTAATCAATGATTAATCAGTAATGGACACTTTGTTAATAATTTTAAGAATTTTTTTTGAAAGCCAAACAATTACTCAAACTGAAAATTTTATTAAAGAATATGAAAAATTTCTCATGTGAGAAACCTTAAAATCAATAGTTTTACAGAAGATTAAAATTTTAAATTAGTGTGGTTCCCCCCTCCAGTTCAATTCAGACACTGAATTGAAATAATAATCTCTGTGCCCTCTGCTTACAACAGCAAAAGTAAAAAATTTTTAGTACAGGCAGTGGTGAAACTTTTATTTGTACCTGCTGTGCTATAGAATGCTTTTGGTTCTTTGATGGAAGATAAACATCCCTTCCCCTCCAATTTAATATTGGAATAGAGAAAATAAAGATTTTTTTTCTATATTATCTTATTTCTCAATATTACATTCCATGTATTAAAAACATCATAATGGAAGTTAATGGAGTTTTCTAATGAAATAAAACTCAGATAACTGCATTCTGTGCTCAAATTGTCTCAAAATTTGAGACATAATTTTAAAACTTTTTTCTTCATTTTTTAAATCTTTCAAACAAGAAAGATTATTTCACAGTGATAATCTCTGGCGATAGTCATTGGGCATAAATTAATACATAGGTCAGGCTTACTTCTAACAGTAGATACAGTGTAATCAAACTAATCTTTTTAGACAGATAGATATACATTCATTCACCACTTGCACAAGATTTTTAAAAGTTTCTTGTTTTTAACTGCTCAGAACGTGGCCCATGGTTTCTCAGCTATTTGTGGCACAACAAGAACACACAGACCAAGAGACTGGCTGCAAACTTTGAGCATGACTATAATACCAGAATTTTTAACTGTAAATTAAAATCAGCAAAACTTTAATTAAATTATTACTTCTAATATAATTCTGACCTGTCTTAACAACTCTTAAACTCTATTTAACTCAAAAACATGTGACATATCTAGATGTCTAGCTGTAAGGAATATATTTGGGGGAAATCATAATTTCCCCCAAACTTCAAGCTTCTAAAGCAACCAAAACAATCCATTAATTTGAATATAATACAACAAATAGTTTTAGCTGGGTAGAAAAAACAGAGAAGAAACATTTTGAAAAATGCTGAAATAATTTCAAATATGTTGTTGGAAACATCGCTTTAAACTTTTTAAAATAAATTTTGTTTACAACTTTTCTATTTTGGGGGGGTATAATTTTATTTCAGAAAGTTAACACTTCTTTTTCTGAACGAACTAAATTCAAAGACAGAGCATAAACAAATCTAAATTAACAGATTTCTTTTTCAACAAAGACACAAAAATTTTTAGCTGGGTTTTTTCCTTCCCAAAATTAAGCTGTTGTCCTTTTTTTAGCCCCAGTGTTGGCAAAAAAAAAAAAAAAAAATCCATTCTTAGTTTGGTTTTAAATCTTTCTACCTGAAGGTCACCAGTTTCTTAAAGTTGTTAACAAGACATGGTTAAACTGCTGATTAAGGGAAATGATTAGATGACCCAAAGATAACAATTTCTAAGGATGTTATGAGTGGTTGCAACAAAAACATGATTCTGTGGATGATTTAACTGTTCTCTGATTGTCATGACAAGCAGGATTCACTAAAACCTTGCTAGAGCTGTGTATGTTGTTTCCCTGACACTTTTCAAATATACCAGAAATTTAATGCCTTTTGCTAAATACAGGAAAAAAGAGAGTAGGAGTACAACATGTGGAAGAACTACATATAAGCATGAAGGAACATGCCTTTTTCCTATAAATTATGGGTTTATTCAAATTGGTAACAGTACCCATCGTTTTGTCACTTACTTTGACAGTAGTGTACATTGCTTCCCATGAAATGCAGACACAAAGCAGGCATCATTTGCATTTTCATCTTCCTTGTTCTAAATGTGTTCCATACACTTTCTCTTGTACAAAAACAAGATCATTTTTGGTGTGTGTGTGTCACTTGTGCTGGGAAGAGCAGAAGGTATACTATAGTAGACTTTGGGGCTGGGTTGTAGGGGGAAGAGTTGACCATCAAATGTTCTTTTGCCTTAGAAGTCTTTCTCATAAAGATTTTGGATTGAAAATGGCTCTCTCCAGTTTTATTTGTAGACTTATTATATAAACCAATGAAAGATATCCCTTGGAAGCCATATTGGTGACTTAACTATTATGACATTCAATCCATAGCAAAACCTCTTTTCTATGGCAGACCTACAATCTACCCCGAACACCCACTCCAGCTGTGATGTCTCATGTAGAAAGGGGAGCATAGTGACTACTGGGCTGCTTTGAAATAGAATTGTTTCTAGCTGCTGTGACTTTTTTACATATCATAATTGAAATTGGAAGAATAATATTAGAAAACTGAAATCAATAAGCCTGGGAAGATGATGTATCTGAAAACTCAGCAGCAGCCTCTTCAGCCACAAAATCTTTCCACTGGAAAGAAATTAATAGGGAGGCTCACATTCTGAAATAACTTAAATCCATTTGATAAGACATTACAATAAAAGCAGCTTCAGTGAATGTCTGTGTCTGTATATATCAATAAATAATAAGGTCCAATCTTGTAAGGATGTTAAGCATCTGTAAAATACCGTAAGTCAGATTCAATAAAGAATCTAAGCTGGTAAAATGGGATACAACCAGTTTAAATCAGACATACAGTCCTAAGATGTAATAAAGAAGTCCCTGCTGAGTTGCATGGTACACCACAGTGACTTCTAAAACTCCATATATGCAACAGTCACCTACTGTATAGTTCCTTAGTCCCACGCACAAACATTTTAGCTTTGACAGGATTCAGAAGCTTACGGCCAAGCCCAACTAAAATACATAAATTAAGTTCTTAATTTCCTGAATTCTTTGACAGGTTTGACCTAATAAATAATTTCCAACATACAAGATGTGTGGCAGGACTAAATGCAGAGAATGCAACTTCTTTTTTTTTTAAGTAGCAGTAAGATGTGGAAATGAAACTGCTTTTCTTTTGCAAACCATTCATGTTCTGATTTGATTATTTAAAGTACTAATACACATCGTAAGATATCAGAGTTCTGTTCTTTCTTCCACGTAATGAACAGGGAGCTTAATCACCTAGTTCACAGTTCCAGATTCCACATCAGATGGTCAATATATAATAAGATGTAAGTTAAAAATGAAGAACTTTAGTGAAAGAGTGTGAAAGCCGTCACTTCTTTTTCAGATTGCTGCAACAAAATGGTATCTATGCAATGTTGCAGGAATGCCACAGCCTGTGCAATCTCTAAAGCTCACACAATGCTACATACTTAAGGGTCTGGCAGTATAGAGAGTACCATAAGGAGCAAGTCATTTAAGTCAATGAGGATTCATGGTATTGACATGTTGCTTACAATGATGCACAATTTGTGATCAAACATCGCCTCCACATCTGTCCATCCCTGTCCTGCCATTCCCAAATCCTTTCTTTTCCACAGTTCCCATAGCAACTTATACCAGTCATACCTTCAGTAATTCTGACCTCACATCAGAGAAACAAATTAAGCTTTCTCATTTTATCCTTCCTGGTTGTTTCTAAGCCTTTGTTTACAGATTTTTGCATTCCGATGCAGCACTGTGCAGCACCCAGAGATTATAACTTTCAGTCTTTTTTCCAATTCTTTTGAATCTCTCTGCATGGCAATTACTTGTTTCTTCCCCACAAAGATCTAATTACTGAAATGGTCTATATTTAGAAGAAATAATAGTTAGTCTTCCACTCTTGTGAATTGCTAGTGCGTTAAGGCAGGTACCTCAGAATGGGATGACAAAGTGAGTAGGCAGAAGGACTGCTAGCATGCTAAGTCTGCAGCTGTTTAGAGCTAGTTAATAGGAAACACTGATGGTACAAGTATCTTCATTCCTGCCTCTAAGACCAGGAACTGCAGGGAAGTATCTCCGCTCACTAAGTATTTACAGCCTGAAACCTTCTTCTGAAATTAGAAGGTTATGCTTTTTAAATAATTCTTGTGAAATGCAGTCCATCGTGCTGGAAATCTTTTGAGAAAAGTGTTTCATCCACAAAAAATAGCTAATCCATTATGGATTAAATGAACAATAGCAGAGGTGGTTTAGTAACTTCCCTGAATATTTTCAACAAACCTAGATGCAGATACTGCAATAGAAGTCCTGTAAAGTACTTATGAAAGCAATAGAAACTATCCATTTTTGACATTACATATTGCTTTTAATACTGATTTATGAACACTTTGTTAATTTTTTTCCTCTTGTTTCTTTTCTCAAATGCTGATCAGTCAGCCAGTCCAATGTATCACTATCATCTATGATACCTTATTTTCCACATATTTGTATTGCCAGATAACTGAGACTTTGTTACATTTGAATTACTTTAACTGGATAATCAAGTGTCTTCTTCCTATACCATATTTAATTTTCACCTCTTCCTATTTTGTGCTATTTCTCTTCTTCTCGGTGGTAAGCATGTGGAAAGAAGAAAACGCCACACGCTACGCAAGACCAATTCAAGTTTCTCTTTCTCCCTTTTGGGATTTTCTGAAGAGTTGGGTTTCCTGGTGTACCACCCTCACTGCTGAAAGGACCAGTTTGTGGCACCTCTCTGAACCCATCATGAATCCTTCGTAACAGGGGCTGACAAATTCTGTCCTGAAGAGGCTTTGAGACCACAGTGGTGTCAGGGGTGATTTCATAAAGGTTCTTGTTCTCTACAAGGGCCACCATGCTATTTGAAGGAGGGACATAAGGGTGAGAAAATAGAATATAAAACATGTACAAGTAGATATTTGCTGAGTACATAAACCATTAGCAGAGGCCAGGTCAGAAGCAAATAATTTTGGATGGCCAGACAGTCTGAACCATACATTTGAGGCAAGCAGGGGGATGTAGGGCTTATATACCAGTTAAAGAAATTCTGAGAATGCCAGATTATCTTCTAGAAGACAAATGTGACAAAACAGGAAACAAAACATGAAATAGCCCTGACTTCTTGGAGCACATAGCAGGATGTACTGAAAGGGCCACCGAATCCACTAGACAAGCACTACATCCTACAAAGAAAGGCCTCTGATTCTGGTAGCAGTTGATAGGAGCAAACTCCATGTTCTTCAAAAAATGCAGACTAGACTGCCATCTAATTATGGCTCTCCAACAGGTTTCTGCTGTTTTCTCATGGGACTGATATCTCTGCAGACTGTGAACAGGTTGTTGAACTGTTCTGTAGTGCTGCACCAGTTTTGCAGTTCCTATTTCAACATTTCTAACCAAGACCAAAACGGGGTTGCCAAGAGAACTGAAATGTCTGAACTGTACAAAATGTTTCATGCCAAAAAATCAGGTGGCTTTGCAAAATCTATTTTGGCAGCTCATAAGATTACACTAAAATTGAGCTGTTATTCACTTATTATTATTATTATTTCATTCTGTTCATGAACGGCCAGTGTGCAGGACAATCTATGGCTACAGCGTACACTACCTAAGAGAACAAGTTATATAGGAAGAGTGGAAGAGCTGGACATAGTCTATGTATAATAGCTTTTAGACCATGAATACATATTTCTTACCTCCATATACTGCTTCCAATCTACTGCTATTAATTTGCTATTTTTTCTCAGACATCCTAAACTAAGTGACTCTTTAGAAGAGATCTGACAAAAATACAGGGGTTCACTACAGTGGATCCTATCAAAAGGAAGTGTGTCTAGGCATAGGGGAAAAACAAGCACGAATTGAGATGATGCCTATGTGAATAGTGGAAAAGTGATTAGGAAAAACCATCATTTTCATGAATGCAAAATGGCAGTAACATTATAAAGCACAGACAGAAGAATACACCTTTTTTATTTTGTACTATGCTAAGCAACCTTCCCAATATCCTACTTCATACAGTGCAGGGATCAGGAAAAAATGACTCCTCAAATGATGGAACACTTCAGAAAGTGCTTCTAACTTCTTGTTGAATCCCAAGTCTAAATGTACATCCAATGACATATGTATATGCATGGATGGTTTATGTGCACATTTATGTATACATGCACACAAACACACACTCTCCCTTCTATAGTGGTGCATGAAAACCAAAGAAACTGTAGTACAGATAAAGAGAAATGAGTCATACTACTAACAGTCAAATATTTGGCTTCTTCTAAACTATTCTGTCTCTTATAACAAATGACAGATAAGTATTCTGACATATCTATGTAGATATGCATAGGTATTCTATAAACTTTGAAATGGAATTAAAAGCTTAGACATTGCCAAGGGTTATTTAGCATTATTACACTTGTTATGATAACTTCTCAATAAAGTCTAGCATTGTTTAAAAATTCTAATTAGGAAATTTAAAATGCATATTCTACAATGCTTGTCATCTACCACAGTTTTTAGTGCAATACATCTGATGAAGAACTCTAGCATAGAATAAAGAGCAATGGCAGGAATGCCAGTCTCTGTATTTTTGATGATAAAAAGGCTGAGTGCTCGCCAGCAGCAGCTTGCTGTCAGTAAAAATGAATCTGAAACAGATGCCAACCACATCAACAGCTTGAGCCATATACATTTTTTATCAGTCAATGACATAAATCATGATGGAAGTACATAGGTGCAAGGCACATCAAAGAATACCACTATTACACTTCAAATCCAAGTATGAAGTTATCTAGTACTGCATTTCCCAAGTAGACAATTCTGTTCATACCTAAGTCTGTAAAGCCAGCACATGTAGTGTTAAAAATATGAATTTAAATAGAACTTGGAAAAGGCTGTTGTATTTTTGTATTTAATCTCTATCAATCTTGGATATTGTTTTACTAACACATGAACGCAAAGATCTATCTACTCGCACTGGAGCACAATTTTCTGTTTCCTTTTGTTTTCTATTTAAAGTTCATATCAAAGTAATGTGTATATACTACTGGATATATGGCTAAAAATCACTGAGCTCTTTGCCTCCTACCCACCTCCCATGGAGATCACAAGCCTCTAGCTTTGGCTAACGATGTGCAGGGGAAAAAAAAAAAAAATCCTTACAACTGCAGAAATGAAAAAAATGACTTCTTAAAGTATTTTGTCTTAAAAACTGAGTATTTTGGTATAAGACTTGTTTAATCATGTTTCAGTGTCTATGTATTCCAAAATTTTCCTGTGAGATTTGTTTTCCATGTTACTACCCACTTACTGAGATGCTCCACTTAGCTAGATACCAAAATCTGTTAAGATCTCTGAAAATTCAAGTTCCATTTCAAGAGAGAACTGCCTGAAGACTTAATGAAAGCAAATGTCACCCCCATCTTCAAGAAGGGGAAGAAAGGGGAGCCAGGCAGGTACAGACCAGTCAGCCTCACCTTGATCCCTGGGAAGGTGCGGGCAGCTAATCCTTGAAACCATTTCCAGGCATATTAAGGACAAGAAAATCATCAGGAGTGGTCAGCATGGCTTCACAAAGGGGAACTCATGCCTGAGATAAACTTCAATGATGAAGTGATTGGCCTGTAAGATGAGGGGAAAGCAGCGGACTTCAGTGTCCTTTCAAACTGT
Organism: Haliaeetus leucocephalus; assembly: GCF_000737465.1. Classification (NCBI taxonomy): domain Eukaryota; kingdom Metazoa; phylum Chordata; class Aves; order Accipitriformes; family Accipitridae; genus Haliaeetus; species Haliaeetus leucocephalus. Next base: position 756,730 of record NW_010972577.1, read on the forward strand.
CTCACATAAGATCCTCATAGACAAGCTGTACGGGCTGGTTGAGAAGCCAGTGAGGTGGATTGAAAACTGACTGAGTCCAGTTCTATTTAACATTTTCATTAAGGAGCTGGTTGATGGGGCAGAGTCTACCCTCAGCAAGTTGCAGATGACACCAAACTGGGAGGAGTGGCTGATACGCCGGAGGGTCACGCTGCCATCCAGAGGGACCTCGACAGGCTGGAGAAACGGGCTGACAGGAACCTCACGAAGCTCAGCGGGGACAAGTGCAAAGTCCTGCATCTGGGGAGGAACAACCCCATGCACCAGTACATGCTGGGGGTCACGCAGCGGGAAAGCAGCTTGGCAGAAAAGGGCCTGAGGGTCCTGGTGGACACCAGGTTGAACAGGAGCCAGCCAAGTGCCCTTGCAGAAAAGAAGGTGAATGGTAGGCTGGGCTGTATTGGGCTAAGACTTGCCAGCAGGTTGAGGGAGGCAATTCTTCCCCTTTATTCAGCACTGGGGAGGACACGTGTAGAGTCCTGGGTCCAGTTCTGGGCTCTCCCATACAAGAGAGACATGGACATACCAGAGAGAGTCCAGCAAAGAGCCACTAAGATGACTGAGGGACTGGAGCACTTCACAGATGAGGAAAAGCAGGGAGAGCTGGGACTGTTCAGCCTGGAGAAGACTCAGGGGGACCTTATTCATGTATACAAGTACCTGAAGGGAGGGTGGAAAGAGGACAGAGCCAGGCTCTTCTCAGTGGTGCCCAGTGACAGGGCCAGAGGCAATGGGCACAAACTGAAGCACAGGAGGTGGCATCTGAACATCAGGAAACACTTTTTTTACCATGAGGGTGACTGAGCACTGACACAGTGTATTGGTTTTATGTGGCAAGGGTTTGGTAGCGGGGGGGGTTACAGGGGTGGCTCCTGTAAGAAGCTGCTGGAAGCTTCCCCTGTGTTCGAGAGAGAGCGAGGCCATACCAGCCAGCTCTAAGACGGACCCGCCGCCGGCCAAGGCCGAGCCAATCAGTGATAGTGGTAACGCCTCTGTGATAACATTTTTAAGAAGGAAAAAAAATTGGGACGGGGAGAAAATAGCCACCGGAGAGAGGAGTGAGAACATGTAGGAGAAACAAGCCTGCGGACACCAAGGTCAGTGAAGAAGGAGGGGGAGGAGATGCTCTAGGCGCCGGAGCGAAGATTCCCCTGCAGCCCGTGGTGAAGACCCTGGTGAGGCAGGCTGTCCCCCTGCAGCCCAGGGAGGTCCATGGTGGGGCAGATATCCACCTGCAGCCCGTGGAGGACCCCACGCCGGAGCAGGTGGGTTCCCGAAGGAGGCTGTGACCCTGTGGGAACCCTGTGCTGGAGCAGGTTCCTGGCAGGACCTGCGGATCTGTGGAGAGAGGAGCCCACGGAGCAGGTTTTCTGGCAGGACTTGTGACCCCATGGGGGACCCACGCTGGAGCAGTGTGCTCC
>NW_010972577.1:758199-785951 GCF_000737465.1 Haliaeetus leucocephalus
CCCATCCCTGTCCCCCTTGTGCCGCTGGGGGGCCTTGGTGGAGAAATCCAGGAGTGAAGTTGTGCCCGGGAAGAAGGGAGGGGTGGAGGGAAGGTGTTCTGAGATTTCGTTTTATTTCTCATTTACCTTACTCTGGCTGATTTGTAATAAAAAGTGAGCTAATTTTCCCTAAGCTGAGTCTGTTTTGCCCGTGATGGTAATTAGTGAATGATCTCTCCTGTCCTTATCTCGACCCGCAAGCTTTTTGTTATATTTTTCTCTCCCCTGTCCAGCTGAGGATGGGGGAGTGATAGAACGGCTTTGGTGGGCACCTGGCGTCCAGCCAGGGTCAACCCATCACACACAGGTTGCCCAGAGAAGTTGTGGAGTCACCATCCTTGGAGATACTCAAAACCACTCTAGACACAGTCCTGGGCAACTGGCTCTAGGTGGCCCTGCCTGAGCAGGGGGGTTAGACCAGACCTGGAGCAGAAGTCCCTTCCAAACTCAACTCTTCTGTGTAATTCTGTGTGATTCAAGAGTATGTTGCAGTTTATGAAATCTAATTTAAGTTCAAATGGGTTTACATTTCTTCATTTTATGTATTAAATTTAGTTCCATGGTTTCATATTCCCAAAGATTCCAAAGTACCTAGGAAGGGAATGCAAATGACAGAATGGAATAAAAATCTTGAATCTAAACCTAAAATATGGAAACAGTTCTGTTATGTTTAAATAAGGAAATTGTTGAAATTGCATGCATGCATGTGTTTCCATTTTCAAGGAATTGGTAAGGGTTTTGTTTGGTTTTAGTATTCCCTCTACACCTAATCAGTTTTACCCCCTAATCATTACCATTTGAGCATAGGTGGAATAATTTTATTCACAACTACACCTTCTGTAACCTCCATAATGACCTATACTAATATTTGAACAATTTTCATTTGTGGTTTTTTTCCCTGAAATTCTAAAGAAATGTTAAAAAGAGAACTTCTAGCTGAATTACTTGTTACATGCAGTTTACCTTGTCATACTGCACATTTTTTCATTCCAAGTTGTCTGCAAAACCTAATTTTAAAAATTATTCTAAGTATCCACTCAGAGTGACTGAATGAATACTAATTACATATGTACTTGATTCTTTGTTAAATTATTCGAAGGAAATACACAGTCTATTTCCTAACTACAATGCAGTACTATAGTTAAATTTAAGTTACATAATTTTGTCTTTTTTCCATTGAGTGGATGACCTACTCTTTATAAACACGGACACAAAGTGTTACTTGTATCCAAGCTTCCAACTCATTGAGTTGTTTGCAGATTTGTTATATAAAGAAGTTTCACCTGACCATGACTGGTTGCTATCAGCCTGTGTCTTCTCCACAACTTTACCTGGTCATCTAGACTATCTTATTCCCATTCCTATCAAAGGACAAGAAGAATATTAAATCATTGTTCTCATGAGGCTTATTCTATATTGTGCAAGAGTGTAGTTCAATTTATGGAGAACTAGTGAATTTCTGCTCTTAGTCATCCTACTGTACTAACTTTAACGAATTTAACTGCTTATACCAAAAGGCATAACGAAGGAGCTCAGAAGCACTCAATTCAACTCTGATTTGGGGAAAATAACAGTTTCTACTGAAGTCGGTAGTAAACATAGAGCTAGAAGTTAGCCCCTTGCTGCACCTGAGCTTAATATAGTTTAGCTGCACATGCACTTCTAAGTGTGTGAGAAGTGTTCAAAATGTTGTCAGCTTCTCTTGTTCTGAAGTCAGAACACTTGTCATCAGGAAGACAATGTCACACTATGGAAGATGGAAAGTAAAAAGTAGCGGTATACTTTATTACGGCCTACATTGGTGACCAAGATCAGTTCATTCCAACAAAGGAGGGAAAGATTTAAGCTCACCCTTTAAAACCACAACACATAGAAGTCTTTCAAAGTTACTGTCCTGTCAGAATTGGATAAAATAGGTCAGGAGAAAGACAGAAAATAAAAAAAAAAAAAAAAAAATTTTAAGGCCCCTTTAACTTTTTTTTTTTTTTTAACCTACAAAGGGTTGGTGTCCCTTTTGTATTTTTTTATGTTGTGGAGTATTGTGCTTAACTATCACTAATTAGGCAGGATGTTAGACTATCAGAAGAAAATGTAATAGGACTAGCAAGGAATCTGTAATTCAAAACTGCTATCATATTCAAACTTGTGGAGGTCTCAGTGCCACCCTTAAGAATCAGCAGAGATTAAAACTCAGTCCCTAGGTCAATTTCTGATTTTTTTGAGGGTCTGAGACTCCAGAGATAACCATAGCCCTGGTATTTAGAACAGAAAGTCTTTCTCCAGTTCTCCCAGATCACACATTTATGCTAACACAAACACCTTCTCATTTCAAAGCACCTGTGAGCAGGGGGTCGCACTGAAACACTAGCCTTCCAAACTAGCTGAGGCCCCTGATGGGAACCAGAAGGGTGATAAAAACTATTCAAGGGCAAAGATAGCCACAAAATGGGTTACTTTGTTGATTTTGTATGCAAGCTGTCTGTTCATAAGATGAAAAACTATGCTTAATTAGAATTAGGTAAAGGAATCAAGGCTAAAGTAAAATAATTCTGTCCAAAAAGAAATGTAATTAGCATGAGTCAGAAGAGAGTCTTGGGAGGCAAGGCTGACCTGTCTAGATAACTGTATCAGTAAATACCATACGGGGTCAAAATCGCCTCAATAACAGCGTTGGAAACACTAATTTTTTGTACGAATGTAACAGAATTAGCTATCAAATTATGATTAAATACAGTATAAGTGTAGTTCACCATTGAAAGGGGTTAGTATTCAACAGCACTATTTGATTGAGATTGGTTGTAGGTAGCATATGATCATAAACTGGAAGACAGAATAAGTCTTTCTTTGTCATTAGATTTCCTCCAATGTCTTTAAGCTTATCTGTTGATTTGAGACATAACGTCCCCTAAAAATATTAATAATTGCTATTGAGGAGGAAAGCATCTCTATCATTGTTATTTGGGGGGAAAATGCATACATATTCAATTGTTCTGTCTGGACTAATGATAAGCCAGTCAAACCTGAAACACTCTCCTTGAGATGATTTAACTGGTAATGTAGTGCAGTCATGCTGCAAAACCATGGGCCACAATTTATATGGTTCTAATATATATCTATAAATGTTTAATTAAGGTTCATTATGGAGTTTCAAACTAAAATCTAATAGTCATTTCTCAGAGCTGTACACCGAACATCACTCTAAGATACTTTAGCAAGATCCTAAATGATAGACATAAGTGAGCGTATTTTATATAAAGTAAACAATTCCTGATTTTTTTAACATACTTGTTAAAGGCATGTGAGGTTGTAAAGACAAATGCAAGGCAAACAGCAGTCAAAGGAAGGAGTACAATTCATGGCTCACTTTTTTATTAGCTTTCTACACTTTCTCGTTCTTAGCTGCTTTGCCTACCAAAATACAGTATTGCTTGCACATATGCTTTTGATCTTGTTTTGCTTCCCTCTAAATGTATTCATAGTTCTGAAAGGCAAACAGAAATCTACAAATTTGCAGCTACTTTTACCTATGAGAAAACATATAAAAACATTCAAAGGAAACTTAAGATGATAAGAGGACTGACTAAAGCAGATCATATAAAATGTAAAGATATAATGAAGTAAGTTTTTTCATTAATAAATGCACTGCATGTAAATTGCTGGGTCATCTGCTTCCTTATACCTCAGTTTTCAGAAGAAACGCTCTTCTGTCTTTATGACAGATAACAGGCTTTCTTTTGGTAGAAAAATACATGATATATATTTCTGATATCATTGTGGAGGAAAATGGGCTTAAACTTTAGGGAAGAAAGAATTCAGAAAAAAATACATTTGACAAGTTTCTATTATTAAAATAATAATGCAAGATACTGTGAGAGACTGGATGCGGTTAATGCCTCAAATACCCCTCGTGATTGACAGGGAGCGGGGCCTGGCTTTTGCGGTTGAGGGGAGGAACGGACCTTCCTTGCAAGGTCCAGCAGCAAGGCAAGTTCTGCATAGCACCACCACGTGACACCAGAGGCGTGTCGGAGGCTGCGCAGCCCCATTTCCCAATGAATTAAACAGGACAACTCACTGTATATGGCCGGGAGTCACCCAGAGTTTATTTGGCGAAGGGGCTCACGACCACCACCCCATAATGGCGCCGGTGCAGAAGATTGAGACTTCCATAAGTCCTTAGGGGCGGTGCGCAGAAAACCAAGAGGGGGTGTGATTGACATGAAAAAAGTCGGGAACTGGGCTATAAAAGGCACAGACACGAGAAGCCCCGCGGGCGCCCTCCAGGACTGCACCTCTGGATTGGCTGGACCAACGCTGGACCCAGGACTGGTGAAATCTTTCTCTTTTCTTTCTCTCTTTCCTTCTCTCTTTCTAGAACCTCTACACCTCATCCCTTTAGATATAAACTGCTGACCAAGTCTGGGACTAGGAGCGGATCCAGCTGCCCCTGGGCTCCTCTCTGAGAAGGAGTCTAGAAAGCAGGAGGGTCTGCTCTGAACCTCCTGACCCAACGGGAGGGCTCGCCTTACTGTCTTACATATGGTTACCACAGTTTACTGACATACTTTCATGCCCATTCTTGCTGTGAGAAACCCCACCACCTACTGTTATGCCTTCCAAGTTCAGGCTGCTTCTGCCATAAATAAAATGTTTAACCGATCATTGGGTATCACTTCACCTTAATTTAGCCTGAGGGAATTCTGAATTCACCATGAACTCTCCCTGATCTGTCCAGCTCAGGTTGTGACAGATACTGATAGTTCATTTTTAATATTTTTCTTAAAAAGACACTAAGCAAAAATCTGCAATTCCAGGATCAGTTTGGATCATGCTCATTTTAATGCACTGTGAACGTAACTCTGAAGAACACCTGACTAGTCATAGCAGTAAAATCATCAGTTGAGTCCCTGTGACCAAGAAGGGTGTCATAATGGATAATATAAGTGAAGAACGTACCAGCAATTCTCACAAGATCACATTAGCCATCCACAAGGAAGATGGTAATTGCACAAAAATTAGTATCTAATGCATGGTAGTATGTCTGTATTAAAACAGTTTACCCCAATTCCAATACTTTGAGACTTTGTGTATCTGGTTAGAGAAGAAGCATTTTTTTAAATTTTAAATAGGACATGTTTGTGCATATAAAGGAAAAGAACTAACTACTGACACAATCACACCAGAAAAAAGATATGGCCACTGATTGCTTTCAGTTCATTGAAGGCCAAACAGATAAATGTGAGTGTATTTTGTTGTTATTCTGTTTGGCTGTTTTGTTTACAGACAGATTTTGAAGACTAGACAACAAATGATAGAAAAGCTGCAACATGGCTAAACTGGCTTCAGACACATGAAATCATAACAAGTGTTAGCAGTGCAATGCCATAAGATGTTCAGCTTGGTTTCCCCCTATTTTGCATTCACAATTGTGTTACCAGGCCACAGCAAAGGTTGCCAAAACCTCAGATTTAAAGAAGAGCAAGACTTTTCCTTGATGTTATTTCAGTTTCGGCTGACAGAATTTCTACTTTGTTTTCTGTTAGAATTCAAAAATTGAAAAAAACCACAAAAAAAAACCCCAAAACCCACAAACCCTCCAATATTTATCTTCAATTAATTTCTGGTAATGAAATACTCAATTCTGTGCCTGATTTTGAAATCAGGTGTGATTCTTACACAACACTTACCACATTTCTAAAAGTACTGACTACATTTTAAGTGGTAAATATTTCATAAAAATGTACCTTCTATTACCTTCCTGCTCTTGGAAGAGTGTCAGTGTCAAATAGTAATGCTCTTAACATTGGCATGCCATTGAAAATACTAAGGTTTGTGAAAAGCAGTATATAGTTTTGTAGGCTAGACAGTCAAAAAATAGTCAGCCAAGATGATGTATATACTATCCCAATGACATCATAAGAGAGCATGGTTTCATAACATTTCCATTCTGTGTGAAACTTAACCAGCTGACCAATATGGTCACTCACATTTTGTTCTACAATTTGGCCACCACTCTAAACACACTACAGAAAAACCTGTGTCATAACTAGCAGGACAGAAGTGATTTGGCAGTACACTTGTTCAGCTGACAAACTGTTCCCAATCCATGAAACTTTGTCAGGTTTCAGTTTTCTTTCCCAATGCAAAGCTTTATTTGTGTCTGTGTATGGTAAAAACCATAGAGACTAGTTTATCTCAGGATGGATTCAAAACTGTACTGAACTGCATTCTGCAAAAATGTATTTATTCTGTGATAGGTCTTGATCTTGATAATGGAAACTCTTTAGAGCAAAGCAAAAACATGAAGCAATGACTTCCACTGTGTAGGAACTGTCCCAACCACAGAATAGAAGCAGAGCCCATCACACACTGCCTCTAATCACAGAAGACTGAATTATTTATGCAGAGTGGAGATACCCAGTGCAATAATGTACAAGACATTCTGTAATGATCTGTTTTTCAGAGAGGACCTGGTTTAAGATCTTGGCTCTAACTGAGCACAGATGAATTTTGAACTTCTCAGGCGAGTGATCCAATGTTGAGTCTTTTGGTTTTGGTTCCAGAGACATTTTTCTCCCTATTTTTTTTTATACCCCTCCTCCAGTATTCTGGACAATAAGAATTATTTTGACAAAATTTCCAATGAAATTGGTATATTCATTTAAAAAAATTACTATTTTGACAAAGGCTACATTCTGTGACTACAGATTTTAAATCCCCAAATTCCTGATCTCTCCTATCAATGTGAAGAATTGTTTACAGTTATAAGAGTAACAGAGAAAATACGTTTGAGAGCACACGACAATGATTAAGTCACAAGCCCAGTATATTAAAATTATTGCTACTTTCAGTATGGATACGCACTGTCTCAATGTAGTGGACATTAAACAAAGATATGCAATTACTTAAATGTGCTTTTTTCACTCCCGTCCTTCATATTTTGGCTAAAAAGTGCTCTCTCTGCTAGCTATTCCAAAAGGCTAGAGTAACCTTTCTTCAGGCTCTTTCCAGAAATCCAAGATGCCACTGAACTTTGAGGGCTACTATTTCAGAGAACACAAGCCGTGAGGCAAGCTGAGACTGAACTCAGCTGGCATGTCACGGAGCTAATATGTTTCATCGGGACTGTGTTACTTCTGCTGTTTGAATGAATAACTCAAGTCAAATATGCTCTTTTTTCGGTTTCTATTTTCACTGAAAATCCAAGCATTTTCATATGGCACTACAAACAATTTGGTGTTGAAAGGTTTTCCCTTGAGGGAAATACAATCCTCCAAGAAGACTGTCACATGGCTTCTCTGAAAGACATTTTGTATTTGTCTGCAGAGCACTTTGGATAACAGAATTAAGTAGACAGCTCTACAGAAAAGAGAAAATAAACCCCTCTGCCACATTCACTCTTAAGACACAAACATTGTGAGCTGCCGTGAACCAGAACTTCTTTCATGACTACACGAACTATGCACTCTTAATCTTTCCATTGCTATTTAAGGCATAGGGAAGCTTCTTATTAAAATGAAAAAAAAAAATCCTTGTTCTTGATCACTTTTTGCATCTTACAAAAATTAGTAGGCCAATGATATATTTTTCTAATGTAATTAATACCTGATTCCTAGAGGGTGCTATATAATTTGATTTGCAATCTATTTATTGAAAGCAGAAGTCCTTCTGAGAACTAAGAGATGAGAGTTAATGGAAAGTTAGTATAGAGCAGAGATTATGAGAGAATATATTTTATAAAGACTTTTTGGTAATGGAAACAGTGTTTCACTTGGCTGCGATTTCACATTTTTTTGTCCTTTTATTTTCCCCAGAACTAGTTGCACTGTGGCTTTCAGCTGAGATGGCCCACCTATGCAATTTAAGCAAAATATTTAAAAAATAATGTCTACAAACACTTTAAGGTGAAATTTCTCAGAAGTTAATTTTTTAGAGTTATTTTTGAATAAAATTTTGAACCTGAAACTCCTAAAGCCAAATTCATCCCACTTCAGGTAAAACCAGGGGCTACTTAAATCAAATAAGGATTATTTCAGGTGTCATAAGAAATCAATTAGTCTTTATGCTTGTACATAGGTAGTCAAAAAGGAAAGTAAAATATTTTTAAAGTTAAGAAATGCAGATTCCAAAAATAAAATAATGTAGGGGTATTATTATTGCATTAGAAATCTATTTTAGAAATAGATTTGTATATTTAAGAACAAGTTCAGAAGGCTGCATTGAAATATTCTGTTGCAGGCAGAATAATACAAAGGGTATGAGAAACAAAGGCTATTTGCTGGGGTTCAAAAAATATTATGTTCTACAATTTCAGTAGACAAAGAAGTAGAGCAATAATTGAGCTATTAAAAATCACAGTAGACTACAGGGAAGACAAGGACACTTCAAGATTAGTTGTTATCTTCAGGAGCTATAAAGGAAACTACATTTTCAGCTACATTATGAGCAACATGGCATGGTAATCTAGATGATCATTAGTATTTAAAGATACAAATTTCTGGAAAGTAAGTTTAGAAAAAATCCCCTTTTCAAGCAAGTGGTCTAGTTTTTAATTTTCAAGGTGATGAGGACTTCAACACAGCACTTAATCTTAAAATTTCACATATAATCTGAGCATCTCAGAGTATGAATGTAGATCAGTTAATACATTGCTACAATCTTCACCCCTCTCAGAATTTCTTGAAGAGTCGAGATCTCTTTCTAAATTTCTAAATACAGTGCCAAATTAGAGTAAACCATTTATAGCAAGCTGTTATGGAATCTCTGATGTAATTTGAACAGAGCGGGTATCAATTCCTTTTTAAATATTACTCTGTGTTTTCTGTAGCAATAATCATTCTGCCATTATACAGAAACAGTATAAATGCAATATATAACAGCAGGTCTTTTTGTTTGGACTTAGCGTAAGGGAAAGGATTTAACAGGAACATCTTCATGATACAAGCCTATCCTTCCCATGTATTTGCCCCCTCCAGACAAATAAACAATTACAAAAAACTACAGGGAATAAAAAAATCTTCATGTTTTCAAGACAAAATGTCAAAATGGCAGACAAGACAGCTTGCAGTTTACTAACAGAAACCAACTGCTATAGGATACAGTAACATTACACGTAGGGCTGCACAGACACGGGAAAGCAGTATCCAAGAGTTCTTTGCTACTGTGTTCTTTCTCTTGAAGGACAATTTATAGTTCCCCAGACTCTGTGAACTATTGTGAAACTGCAAATACACAAAAAAGATAGTGAAATTTTTTTTTTTAAAAAAAAAAAAGGAAGTCAGAGGCAAAGAGTTTGGGGTTTTTTTTTCTTTCCAATAGCAGTCTGTTACACTTCTATCGGTGTATGCATTTATGGAAGCCTATGTTAAATACCAGAGCTGTGTAGCTTTCTACAGATTTTCGGTAAAGTGCTATTTGACAATAGCCCACTTATTTAAAAATATGCAAACATACTGGCATTCACCAACATAATGCACTTCTTATAAACTAAATAATTCATAAAAGAAAAAGTCTGGGCAATGGGGACAAAATATTTTATATTTTTTCAATACTTCTGAAGAGTTGTAGATACGTAGAACCTAACCAAAAAAGAGTCTCAACTATTATTTCATATAAACAACTGGTACTCTGAAGTGCAAAAGCAGACAATAGTATATCATAAATGTTTAGAACATGCTTCTAAGATGGAAATAGTGTTTTTAAACTGTATGATGTATATGCATTTAAACAGAATACCTATTAACACAGAGTATGGATGTTTTTTCTAAGATTTTTTATTTTATTACTCTTTTCTATAGTAGAGAAAGAACTATATGTGCACATGACACTTAATGAGTTCAACATTACTGTAAAACTATAATCAAACTGGAAAATAATATGGCTAGTATTGTCCTAATAAATTATTTTGAACAAGATGTGCTGAATATGGGATAGATAAGCTTCTACTGAAACAATTAAAGATGATCAGACAGTTGCTTTTCCAAACTTCAGAACTTCCATGCCTGTGTTAAGGATGATCCAGAACTGAGCTGTTTAATCACTTATAAATTTTTCATCCTTTAAATTGCATGAAGCTAAAATTGGTATTTGCAAAAGTTCTTTATCAAGTTTTCCATTGTGCTTGGACCATGACACCATGCTTGATAACAATTCTTGTATTACAGAATCAGGAAGATGTCAAACAAAATCTAATCCAGGCAGAGATGCCCTGGTTAGGACTAAAGAATGACTAGAAACCTGATTTAGTCTTTTTTTCATGAAACCAAACACAATGGCCTAGATTGCTGTCTGCAAGCAGGGATGCAAGGACTGGGATGCAAGTCACTGCTAGCTTTACGTGATCTTCGTGCTTATGACACAGTAGGCAGCGGTGTGCTTGTGTAGTCTTCTAGGGCTACTCTAACTCGTGCAGCTGCCAGTGTCATCTTGATTCTAAAAAAGCAACTAGAGATAACTGGTTGTAAATGTGATTATTTGTCCTTCCAAACCATACTACTAAGAATTGTAGTGTTTTGTAGTTTAGCTTTCTAGATGCTCACTATTCAGTGATGAATCACAGAAAGAGTGCCAACTTAGGTGTTGAGGGTTAAACAGTCCCTAGGCTACTGCAGTCCGTACTGGACTAGTTTTAATCATCTACTAAGGATTTAGAAATATGTTGTGCTACAACATATCTGAAAGTCTACTGAAGGAAGGGAAAAACACAAAGTTTTCTGTATGAACTTGAAAGACAAAATATGTAATAATCAGTTTCATCAGTACAAGCTGCACTGTACAATACTTAGCATTTATTTTATCTCCAGCATGCATTTTCAAACTTTGTATTAAAAATTCTGAAGTTTAGTATTTTACACCTTCTAATGTCTTGACTGAAAGGGAAACAACATCTAGAGAAAATTTAATTATCAGGATTATACCATTAGAAAGTAAAATAAGTTTGCATTTTCTACAAAAGGTGAATTATTAGATAAAGCACTTCAAAATGCAGGAGAAAATATCAACTTCAGGAATTTTAGTACAGATCATGTAGCCATATAAAAAAATGTGACTGTTTCAAGAGCAACGTCTCTGTAATTAAAATCTTTCTTGCAGTCTTTGCTTAGCAGCACTTGATAAGGTATTATGCATTTTTGTTGTGTTTTTTTCACATATGCGATACAGTGGATATAGAGAGATGAATTGCCACAACCTGGTAATACAATTTTAATTAACTTAAATAAATTATGATGGATTGGTTATATGGAATTATTACCAATCTTTGAAACTATAAGCATGTTGTGGAGTGCTGAGATGATTACACTATTTCTATGTTCTTCAGGTATTGTATAATGAAAACCACAGATCTATAACATTTCATGCATGATTTTCAAGCCTGTTGCTACTGTAAATGTGAACAGTCACATTAGGTTTACTCCTGTCATTGTCTTCAATTCACATAAATCAGAACAAAAAAAGGAATTTAGTCAGAAATGAAAACATATTTGGGGTCAACTTAGGTACAGAATATGACAAAATGAAACCAAAAATCTAAACCATGTTATTCTGTCCTTTTGTTAGCAGCAGATTTTTAATGTTACTGAACAACCCATTCCACAGAAAAGTAAGAAGACCTAATCTAAATTCTAACATATTCCACTTACAAGAAAGTTTCCATTTTAACCATCTTGGCTATGAAGGAGGAGTGATGTTAAAAAGAGTAAAGGAAAGATAAACAGATTAAACTGCCTGATTTCATAGTTTTAATGACAATTCTTTGTGTTTCCATTCTTTTCTGTATTTCCTTTTATATAAATTCACCCGTATTATGATATTGAAGGCCACCTGTAAAGAATAACCTTCTTTCCTTTGGAAGTCATGTCAGAAGATGAGAGACAGTCCTTTTAAGAGCAAATGCTGCTTCATTCGCTCCTTAAATAACGTAACACTACCCCTCTGAGGAATGGTAGCATTATTTAGATATTGCAACCAGTTTTCAATCTGGAGAAGAAATGGGTAATTTATGTAACTTGTTTATCTAGAGAAAAGATTGTGACAAACAGCATATAGATCTCTGCAGGTACAAATACGTAAAGAGCTGCTGTATGTCCATAACGTACTGACCTGAACCTTTCTGCCTTTGCAGGATTTTACAGAAGCTGATACTATTAAAGGAACCCGTCCCCTGTATTTTTCTGTGATGCATGCACTTCTATGTCTAGGAAACTTGCTACTGTTAGAAAAGATGGTCTCCTTTTTACAACTGCTTTGCAATAGAAAGAAGATCCAGAAGGAACTCTGTGTCTAAACACCGAGACAAAGAAATGCGCTTTGACTAAAACAGCATTCCACTTTCTGAAATCACTTCACAGCATCTTTTTATAGGAAATTTCTTTCTGAGCACGCATAATCAACAATCTGCAATGACCACATTATCCCTTCAGATAAATTTCTTTTAGATGCACTCCTAATATATATTGGCTTCTTTTTAGCTTGAATTCTTCTGCCACATGTATTGTAGATGCAAATTATGAAAGATTTAAAACATAACCATGAGCAAGCATCTTTACTGACATTTTAGATGCTTCAAACTTCAGAAGTGTTTCTAGCAAAATGAAAGAAACATTACTAGATATTTAAAGACCTCCTGTGAGAAGATCTCCCTGTTTCATAAGGGAAAAGGCAAGAAAAAATTAACATCTATATTTTGAGGCTGCACAGAATCAAGAATTCTGAAGATATCTACAATGACAATTTTCTATATGAAAATCAGTTGTTAGTATTCTCTACATAGAACAGGTTTTCCTTCATATGAATGGAGAGCTACAAGAAACTGCTCAAAATGTGTGTACAGTGTCAAGAAATGATAATAATCTGTAAGAAGCAAATGTCAATTTTTTCTAGCATTTTTCCTCTTACCTATGCATGATAGAACTGACATTTTAAAATACAAAGACATACACGTAAATTGTGGGAGAAAAAGTTTTGTAATAAATTCCATTAATTCAGACACATTTTTTTAAAAAATAGGACAAAATTGATGCTGCGAACCTGTTCCTTTCAGGTTTATTTTAATGTTTTGTTATTCAGATATGACAACAGCACCATTAGTTGCAGAATAGTGGTCTGACAACACTTCCATTACAGACTGCTTCCCCTAGGACATGGCCCAGATCTGGTGGATAAGACCTTAACTATATAGTCTCTGTCATGCCACAGGTGAGATGCATATATGTCTGGTTTGCTCCGCTTCTTACTGATAACATTTAGCAGTAAGCCGGATTTCAGTGTTTTTACCAAGTCAATAAATTCACAACTCTAGATTCCAACAAGAATGACAACTCTTTGTATATAAGACTGCCTTTTCAGGGGTCTTTTAAATCTCCCCCGATCTTGCTTTGTGGTTTCCTCAATTTAAAATTAAAACAGAAAACAAAGTGAAGACACAAAAATTCTACTTTTTTTGATCTCCCCATCATAATAGCTAACTTTTTTACAGCACCTACTTTCTATGGGAACCTTAACGTGCTGTATAAACTCAAACCAATGCAAAAATCACTCCATCCCATCAAACATAGAGCTATGCATAAAGACAAATATAGCAATCATTTAAAAACTTATACTGGTACAGTACTTATTTTAAGACAAGAGGAAAATAAGAAAGCCACATACTAAATAAAAAAAGTAGGTGGGGTGCCCACAGTGTGAATTGCTATAATTGTAATCTGGAGAGAAACATAGGTTCAATACTCTTCAGAAAACTGCAACAGTCTTCTGACAAACATTCAGTACTTTGACACTTAGGTCTCATCTAGAAGACTGAATAATCTCTCGGCTCTACCCTGCCACAGTATGTGTTCAGATTAGTAAGGGACATGTTTCCTTCTAGCATCATGTCCTGCATTTTCTATAGTAAGTGATCTCCCATCAAAGGATTTTTCAGCTTCCCCTGTGAACTCTGAAGAGAGAAAAATGCTGGGTAGAAAGGACAACAACATAAATTCTGCTTTCACTAAAGACATCCATTTCTGCTTAGAGATTTTTGTTTAAATAAGTCCTTTGAGAAAGCCCACTGAAAAAAACCAAAAAGATTTAACTTCAGGTATCTTGAAGTAACTCTCTATGCTAAAATGACAGTTCTCTCCCTTTCAGCACCAATTCAAACTCCCTCCTCTCCTTTTCAACCCTGGTCAGAGAAGTATTTTCTCTGAGTATGTTTCTGTGAAATGCTGTCAGCACCTCCGTGAGAGTGCAGCAGAGAATAAAGAAAGAAGCAGGGCAGATGGTAAAAGACGGAGCCTTAGTAAGGATGCTCTGTTTGCACAGTGCAGCAACTGAGAGAGAGAAGAATCTCACCATTGCCAGGAGGTATATCAATACCTCTGTAGGATTAACAGTGATCACTCTGACAGGGCACAGTACAACTCCTAAGTACTGTGGGCTGCCTCTGGCTTCTGCTCTCTGCATTCCCTGACTGCAGTTCTACTCCCTTCTCTGTCCCGCTGCACACCTCAGCACGCCAGCTTCAGCCCTGCCCCAGTCACCTCTCAGCACTGTCCCTCGCACTGCTCTCAGCAGCAATCTGAGAATGATTTATCCCCAGAATGTATGTCTTTATGACTCCTCTACTTCCTGGGAAGAGTGGTGTCGTGGTTTAACCCCAGCCAGCAACTAAGCACCATGCAGCCGCTCACTCACTCCCCCCCACCCAGTGGGATGGGGGAGAAAATCGGGAAAAGAAGCAAAACCCGTGGGTTGAGATAAGAACAGTTTAATAGAACAGAAAAGAAGAAACTAATAATGATAACACTAATAAAATGACAATAGTAATAATAAAAGGATTGGAATGCACAAATGATGCGCAGTGCAATTGCTCACCACCCACCGATCGACACCCAGTTAGTCCCCGAGCGGTGATTCCCCGCCCCCACTCCCCCCAGTTCCTATACTAGATGTGACATCACATGGTATGGAATACCCCCTTGGCCAGTTTGGGTCAGCTGCCCTGGCTGTGTCCCCTCCCAACTTCTTGTGCCCCTCCAGCTTTCTCGCTGGCTGGGCATGAGAAGCTGAAAAATCCTTGACTTTAGACTAAACACTACTGAGCAACAACTGAAAACATCAGTGTTATCAATATTCTTCTCATACTGAACTCAAAACATAGCACTGTACCAGCTACTAGGAAGACAGTTAACTACATCCCAGCTGAAACCAGGACAAGTGGTCTCGCATCTTAAAGATCATTTTGTATAATGATTGGTGGAACATTTTGCATTATATTAAATATGATCTAGAAGCTTTGTTTCCATACTGTTCACCATTCATCATCTTCTGATTGTTTGGCACCTTCAGAAAACAAATAAAAAAACCAAGACAAAGAGCAGAAGTATATTGAATTTTGCAGTATACTTCAAACATTACGAGAAAGCAAAAAGTGAAGGCAGATGTTAAGGTTATCTCGGTAACATTAACTCAGCTCTATGTATCCTTGCTGTTATTTATTCTTCAGAGAAGACAATCCTATCAGTTTGAAAAGGGCTGCAGAAGGGAATCACTGCTTTTGCTTCCTACGAGTGTGTAACAGCTTAACAGACCAGCTCACTTGCAACTTCCTAGCCATGCTACTGACATGATACACAATATAGGGCACATAATTTCCCTGTTCTGCATCTGATTTTCTCTTCCTTTGTTTATCTTTGTCATCTGAACCAAGATTTTTTCTGAAATATATATTCATACAGCATCTAAGACAGTGAAGTCCAAAATTCAGTGGGGACTTCTAAGCGCTGACCACTAATTATAGAAGTACATTGCATGCAGTATAGTTTCCTTTACTTCAGAGAGCAAAAAGCTTTGTAGGTAGGAAACAAACAGTAAAGTCCCTGTACCTTCACTCTAACATGGCATTGACATTGTTTCACCAGGGATTGACAAATCGGGAAAATACTACAGGATCTACAAAATACAAAGAAAAATTGAATTAACTGTGGTTACATGTCTCAAAGAAGGCAGTTCTGATGGAAGACAGCAACAATTTCCAGAAACACAGAAATCTGAACCGTAGCAATTTGTTCTCTATTGTGAGTGTAGACAGAAGAGGAAGAATTTGGTTTAAATTAAGGTAAGAACAATTAAGATATTAGAAAACCCTTCCATACAGAAGATACTCAAAAGCTGATTGAGAAAACTATGAATTTAAAAATTATTAGGTGAGCATTTCCCAGCATATATATTTAGTGCTCTCTCTTGGATCATGGAAAGGCCTAAATAACTTCTTCAATTCCCTCGCAGCCCTATTTTACATGATTCTGTAACCTATTTGTTATCTTCTGTGATTTTGAATAAGAATGTCTCAGAAAAGCCATATCCATTAGTTTCCAATTATCTGATGGATTTCAAATTCGCATATTCTGGAAATTCATATGCATTCTAGGACACAGAGCAGATGAGCAGATAATGGAATTAAATGTGAGTTTTAATTACTATCACTTTGTTAACTCCAAAAGAATAAGAAATTGGCTGCCCAAGTAGTAGGTAGAATTAACCCCCCTGCAAATAAATAAAAGATTATTGTGCCCTTTTGCTCTTTTTGACCTGTACACTTCTAGAGCTATATAAATTTCCAAGGTATTCCTCTCTCAAATGCTTCCCCAGCATGCTTCAATGACATTTATAAACAGTGATAAATATGCAGGTTTAAGTAAATGGAGTTAACTATTCAAGAAAGTTGTATAGTACTTTTCCACACCCATTTTGAAGTTGTGAAGACCAGCTGTTGCTGTTTTGCAGAAACAGTTTTAAATAAAAAATAGTATTTTTAAAGTTGCAGATATCAAAATAATAGTTAGAACTGTTCCTGCATTGTTAAAAAAAAAAAACAAACGCAAAACTTCTGAAATTAAATCAAGACTGTTTAGTTTCATGTGTAAAGAAAGATCTGAAATAGCCATTTTTTTCCACCTAAAAGGTCTATGTGAAACAGGGCTTAGGATGATAGCTTAACTATTTAACTTAATTCCTGTAAATACTATGATGGATCTCTCAATGGTAATCTAATTCATCCAAGTTAGACACCTGTCCTTCCCTGCTGACTGTGCATGGAACTAACAAAAAACTGCTAGGTGCTCTTACTAATTTAGGAACCAACCTGCCTAATCCTTGCTTGAGACTGATGACCACTAGCGAATGGCTTGCTTTCAAAAGACCTGAATGTTTTTCTGTGGCTGACTATTCTGAACATTGAACCCTAAATATGAAGTTACACTATCCTATATTCTGCATTATGACTTTGCTCCAAGGAAAGAGAGGATAAGCTTTGACCAAAAAAAAAAAAAAAATAAAAAAAAATTAAAAGCAAATGTTTGGACTGTGTAATTTCATAATACACTCTGTGCAAGGACAGAGACCTGGGTACAACACTGAATCTTTGCAGCTGATGTATTTTGAAGTTTTTTTTCTACTAGAATAGTTCTGTGCATCAAAAAAAAAAAAAAAAGAGTATGTATATATACTTGTCAAATAGTCACTAATTACATTTCAAAAATCTGTGAGGACATAGAAAATGAATACATTTTTCTAGTTTTATATACAGGAAACTGAAGAAGGGAAATTAAACGATGTTTTCCAAATAGGATTAAGACTCTGAAATTCTTGGGTTTGGTATCTATGATCAGATTATTCTGTCTTTACTGATAAAATGAACTTAATTTGAAGAAAAAAACCACTGATACCATTTATAACTAGTAATTTTAACATTGCTGTTATATGATTGCTAACATAAACTAATTTATTCCAGTCTTTTTTTGAAGATAGTATCTATGAAACAAATGGAATTAAAGCTGCTGCAGTCACATCTGACGTAAAGCAGTGTGGTCTGCTTCATAAGGCTCCGACATTTTACAGTTATTGATTACTGTTACTGTCTTTCAACATGTCTCCTTTCCAAGACTTTGAAGCACAGAACACAAGGAGTGTAAAAATACGCAGTTAGTTAGAAAAAGATTTGATGGAACTATGAAAACCATTCTGCCATATTTTACTGTGCAAATTTCAGATTTTTTTTTTCCCCCAAATCACTAAGGTTGTTGGCAATTACAGCATCGCTTATTTGTTGGTAAGTGCAACAAAAACATTTTACACACCACCTGAATCACAGACTGTTTGTTCCTGAGTGCTCAGTTAAGTCTCCTGTTGGTCAACTACATTGTAAAGATCAGGGATAAAACTGCAGACTGACAAAGATTTACTACCTATTCCTTTTACAGTGATGTAAGTATATGATTAGGATAGATCTCCAGTAGAAAAGGGGTAAAAATGATAACCATGCCAAAGGATTGCAACAACATCTTCAGGTAAAGAAAGGCCTGTGGCTGCACTGCCTTGGAAAAATTAATTCTCTGACCACACTTATTTGGCACAAGGAGAACATGTGTTTTAAGATTATTATATTTCTTAACCTTTGCTTGTGCTTTTGGATATCACTTTGCATTGCCAGCTCATTCAGATTCCTTACTCTTCTGAACATATATTCATCAGTTTCTGATTTTCTATTCTTTGCCTATGAGATATAATTTCATTCAGTTTGAAATTTTTCGGAGACATTGGAGAGCATATCACACAGGCTAACTTTTTAGACACTTAAGAGGTTAGTCTCCTTAAGCTCCCTGGATCAGCAAAAGAGAGCTAGCTTTCTTTAGAGAGCGAGTTTTATCATAATGTGCATGCTACAGAGGATCTTAATGTACACGCTTCAAATCACCCTCTGGAGGAACCACTCGCTCACTCTACTGACTGTACGGAGTGCCTGTGCAGCCTGGCTGTCCTGGTCACCCCAGTGTGGTTGTCATCTTCACCCTTTTCTCTAACCATCTCCTTGTATAGCTACTACTATTAACTCTATTCCCATCTTAGAAATCTTTGTTTTCCTGGCATTGCTAGTTCATCTGTATGCTAGAGAAAGAAGGCTTGAACAAGCCAGTCTAAACCTAGACTAATCTAACAGCCTGCTGATCCTAAAAGGGCCAGTCCACCTTTGCCAGCTCCTGGCCATGCAGTTCTTCATTGTGTTGGACTGAATGCAAGTCACACTTCAGACTTTTGCTAGCTTAGCTTCCCATTGGATTGGCAAACTGAATGGCTCACTGCGAGAATAAGCATGATTTATGCACGGGAAGGAGAAGGAATATACAACTCAAAGTTGGGCAAGCAGAACTACTACCTTAGAGGCAATAAGCTGTTAAGTCATATCAGCCTATTTTGTTTGCCTGGCCTGGTAAATACAAATTATAAGTGTGTTTAATAATTTTATTATGTTAAATTAATTTATCAGTTATAACCACAACGATGTGAAAAAGGGAAGCCTACATTTCAACTCAAAATAGAAAATAAGCTTTCTAAAATCTTAGAATTCTGAAACCTCATATCCTGTTAGTCCATGTGAGAAATGTTGTTCAGGAAGTTGCAGAGTAGAATGAGGTCTTTGTACTTGCCTGACATCTCTGCCTTCCTACTTACAGCTCTAAGACACTGTCTCCTAGGGGTTCCTTCCTCAACCCCCCTTTGTCCCCCCCAGTCTATAGCATGCTTAGCTCCTGGGCTTGGTTCTGTAGCATGTACATGGCTCATTGACTGGCCAAACTGAAAGGTAAAACTGGGCTCACATTAAATAAGGGACAGTAATTAGGGGTTTTTTCCCTCCACCACTCACCAATTTTCACAACACACAGAAACTCAGTATCTTTTTATATCTGTAACACTGTACTGGGTCTGGCTGAGCTGCAGATAACCCTCTTCATAGCAGCCTGCATGGTGCTGTGTTTTGGATTTGTGACCAAAACTGGACCAAAACCATGCTGAATGTGTTTGAAACTGTTCAGTAGATTCAAAGTTACTGATATGGAGAACAACAGAAAGAGTCTTGTTCCCAAGAAAAAACCCTACGATAAACATCCCCACAGCTAGCAGGAACAAATTTATACAAATTCCTTTCCTCTAAGCACATGGCAAAGAAATAAAACTTTAATTATGTATTTGCAGTTTTAGAAAGGCAGGGAGCTAGAATAATGATAATAAATAAAAATTCTACACCTCTGCCAGTTCCTTTCCTCATGTACCAAGGATTTTATCTGGCACTTTCGGATACAAAGAACAAAATTCTATTTTTGTGTCTTATGTTTGCATTTTTACAGCATCTGAATCTGCACTTGCCGACCATCTTGAGCTAACGTGATTTTCTATTTTTGTACTTCAGAAAAGAAAATAAAACTGATAATGCACTTTTTCTTTATAATAAACTTCCAAAACAACATCACTGCAGTTTTAGAAGTTAAAGCATTTTTCCTGTAAGTAATCAAAATTCTAGAAAAGTTCTTGAAGTCAAGAGTTTCTCAAATACAGTTTTCTTTTTTTTATTACTGTTTTGGCATTTGTGTTAGAAGTTATACAGTCTCACACTATGCTGATGGGTTTTATAAAGCAATTGGCAAATACCTGTAGTATGATAAAACACTCTCATTTTGTTTGCAAATAACCATCTGTATTGTGACATATTTTTAATGGAATTAACAAATTACTGGAATGATTCACAGAAGACCAAAAAGTCCAGATGTGCAAAGGTATGCATGCATGTTAATATTAATCAAGCACACCACTAAGAGAGAACAAGCCAGGCAGGAAGTTTTTATCAGGTGTATGCCCTTATAGCAATAACATGATCAACACTAGCAGCTGTGTTTAAATATCAATTACAAATGACTGACAGTGTTAAAAAGACCTTTTTCTCCATATAAATGGAGGAAATGTATGCATACAGTATGCACAATGGAAATGTAAATTATATGTTACTACTTCAACTACATGTGGTCCAGCATCTATAGACAACCAAGTCACTGTGCGTTCTTTTTTCTGCTTGAGTTTGCTACTTAATGTAGGAGGGAAATCCTAGACTAGGATGTCAGGAATTTGATTGAAATCACCATCATACTTACAAGCAATTGTCCTAAAGCAATGAATAAAACTAGTGCTATCTTCATACATGTAATACTTTGAAATTGCAATTTTGAGCAGTGGAAAGGAATCCTGCACTTTAATCTTCCATTCCAATATTATTTTCTATACAAATAACAACTGATGTAATAATTGAAAAGTATATTGGTTTAGGCACTTCAGGACATGGTTTAGTGGGCATGGTGGTGTTGGGTTGATGGTTGGACTCGATGATCTTAAAGGTCTTTTCCAACCTAAACAATTCTATGATTCTATATTGGTTTAGGTTTTGATCTTGTCAGGAGTAAAATCTAAGTAACATTAAGATTTTTTTGAATAAAGAACAGGGAATATTTTTTCTGTGACAAAAAGATACTATAAGTTTTCAGCACCCTGTTTAATTCTTGATGCATACTAGAGTCCCTCTTATTTGTGAAGCAAAGCATCAGTAGAATCCAAGTCTTCAAATTCAAGATCTGTAAATGCCATATTGTGCTGTTTTAGCTAAAATAACACATTTTTTAACACATATTGCATCATTCATCACTCTCCTTTAATCTCAACACTAAACTGAGAATGTATGGTTTGTTTTGGAAAAAGAAAAACCCAAGAAATACATTAAATTTTTGACCGATTCCCATTATGTAAGCTTTATAGAGTTAGTCTGAATGCTCAAGCCTTAAGAACAGAACTTTAAACAACACTTCCGTAATATTCACTTCTCTGTTTCTGTTCTTATGATGAATAAAACAGCATGGTAACATCTTCCAGAATTAGTTCATTATAAATAGTTTAGATAAAGACCTAAATGCAAATGAAAATATATTTAACTAGAAATAATTGAATCATTGCTTCCTCTGTCACACTAGTTAATAACACGAAAGGCTCCGAAGCACGAAACCAGTTCCAAAGAACTTGCATCTTAAAAGGTGTATTCCATGATGCATCTGTTACAAAAGTTATTCAGCTACAGCAACTGAAGGCATATGCTGTCACTTAGATAAAAATTTCATTCAGTCAAGATGCTATTCTTCCTCTGTTTTTACACACACACACGCACCCCTCCTGAAATAAGCTGTGACAAAACAGTAAGTGAACCAGGATTTTCAGGCAAATGTTTCTGCAGTTTTTCCTTAAACCAAGCACCCCGTGCTGACAAGCAGTAATTTCTGGAGGAAGGCTTTACTACCACAGACATTAGAACCCGGGACTTCTCCAACAAGAGAACTCAGAATTGAGACTGACCACACAAATGTGTTTGTAACCATGCAGAACCTACCCTGTCCCTCAAGACTGCAGGAGTACAACTCCACGGCATAGTGTGTTGCAATGATTTGTGCAGAGTCTCCTCTGGATCCACCTCTCATTCTCTATATGTATATATACACAATATGAATACATTACAAAAAAATCAGATACCAAATGACCTGTAGAATGAGAGAGAAGAATACTTGCTAGACAAACTAATGAATTTTAAATAAGATCTAAACAGTTTAATGAAGTTTTAGGAATGTTTAAAATCATTGACATTTATATAGCATGAGAACTATAACTTGCTTCATTTTCTCTGGCTTGCTAAGCTTCCCTTAGCCTCTATTTACCCCCCTTAACCATTATAAAAATGGTCTTAATAAGGTACACTGGAACAGATAAAAAATACCTGCAAGCAGCTACTAGAAACATTAATGTAAGAGTGTCAAAAAGTATGTAAAATGTACTCTACAGTGTATAGCTCATTAGCAAATCCAGTAGCTTTCCTCTCAACAAACTATATGTACATACCAAACCATCTATTTCTCAAAAGGGGGGAAAAATATTGTAATGTGCTATTACCCCATATTTTGCACTTTTCTTTCCTACTAACGTCCTTCCTCTGATTATGCTTTTTGTTCCATTATTTATATTAATAGCCAGCTGTTGAAAAGATCACATACAACCTGGGTTGCTCTAATAGACTTCAAGACTTCAAAGTGCTACTTGGGAATGGATCCAGGCTCAATCGGTCTACTCCCATTGAAAAAATACCTAGGTAGCAATTTTGTATAAAAACACTTGCACTGTCTTTCTGTTGGTCATGGAAACCCACTTTTACACACAATATAAGAGTTTACACCTGGGCTTACATGACTGGTTTTTTTTAAGAGATTAAATAAATGTATATCAATTAAGCAGTATGACTCTGCATTTCAGTGAAAACAAAACAAAACGAAACACAAACGACCCCAAAACTTCAAAACCTTAAGGCCCTAAAACTTAAGAGGTTTCCATAAAATCCACATCCAAACTAAAAATATATTGCAGACCATCATGAATATAGAAATATAACCACAAAGTATAGCACTTCCTTAACTACTTGTACATGCAAATATCTGTTCTGTAAATAAACCTCACAGTTACTGTGAATCTAAATTAGTGAAAATAAATAATTTTGCATAGTTTGTTGATGTTTTCAAAGTTAGGATGAATATCTACATTAATGCATTACATGCAAGTGTCATTTAAATTTAAAAGGAAAACAAAAACAAAACTTAGGAACAAAAAGTACATTTTAAATGTATTTATTGTATTAGAAGAAATGCTTTTTCAATAATTTTGATGATTAATTGCAAGGATAGAAATAAATGTATTTTCAGGAAAACTGAAAATTTTCCATTTTCCCAGAGATTATTATTCTGTAAAAGCTACCATTTACTTTCCACAGAGTAGAGCTATACTTTATGGATGTGTAACAAAAAGTTAACATCATATATTTCACCAATATACAGCAGTAATTGGTAGTGTGGCTAGAGTGTGGCCAGACGCCAATATCTTGAGTTACTTGATACCTTAAAGATACTGTGACATGAAAATGGGGCAGGTAATGAAAGAAAGCAGGGAATACAAAGTAAATAAATATGTAATAAGACTTAGCTTGATGCTTTATATTCTGAGGCAGTGGAAATAGTCCTGTTTTCTTTCCAGGGTAATATAGTCCTTGTTTACCCTTAATGGTTGTAGGCACCTAAGTGGAACATCAAAGTCATCCTAGGCAATTTTTTAATCAGAAGAGGGGAAAAATAGGCACCTTCAGAACATGATTCAGGTGTTAGGATTGAGTGATTCTCTGTATTTTGTCATCAACCATGAAAACAATCTACAGCAACTATGTACCTGGCTTAGCCATTTCAGTTTTGTGCCTGTGGGATGAACACAGTCATATCTATGCTGAACACATAAATAAATGTTAATGTTTTTAGCTTCTGCAGGCCTGCCATAGAACATGCATCTTCTTGATCTTCAGAAGAATAAGATGAAAGCAAGTTAAAACATTCCTCAGGGAAAGCACAGGGGTTGTAGAAGTGTCAATAAAAAAATAATTTGGTCTACAAAATTTTTATTACAAGTCACCCGTCACAAAATGTCCTGAAAACAGAGTAAAAAACCAGTTTCCCTGCATATACATAGCAAAGTATGGAACCCCATTTATACTCACAGATGCATACAAGGTTACTCAAAGTGAAGATACACAGGGCTCTATTAACCTGTATCAGCATGTTGTGCTCCCAATTCAACAGATGTCTCCTGTGAGTTCAGCATCACTGAATGTATCTCAAAGGCACAACAGGGGTCTATGTGCAGACAACTGACCAATCTTTTTTCAAAATAGCCTGAGAAACAGCAGCAGTATGTTGACAGTAGCATCACTGGCATCTCAGCTATTGCACTCTGTTAACTCAGTAACACTACTCCAAAATGAGAGCTACCTCACTTATTCTTTGCAGTCTGCCAACTGTCTGGAGAGCCCGCACAACCACCAAATTCCTTTTTCTTTTCCTTTTTTCAGAAAAAAAATGCCAAAAAAACCTTTGCTTTTTCTCCACAATACTAAATTAGTCCACTGCTTGTATGTTTATGAGTCTTCTGCGCACTGAAGTCTGTTTTTCATGGTTTCATCAGAAGCTTCAATCTCACCATTACTTGTGACAAAAATCTGAATTGTTTTGTTTATCCAGACAAAAACTCAAAATGGTCAGGTGTAATGTTTTTCATCTCATTATAGCAGCATTCCTCATCTTCAATATTAAAACAGCTACAGAGTTTCTGAACTCCTTTGATTTTTTTTATGCTGTAGAAGCTAATTAGTATTATTACCAATTCTATAGAACGCAAGCATCAAATGATAAGTTTCAATCATTACTGTCCTCATCTAATCCATAAATTCTGGTAAACCAGAATATTTTCTTAATATTAGTGTTATTTATTAAAATCTGATGTTATTCTTTATAGTTGTATAAAGCTGTTACAGTATCACTGAAAGGTAAACACCCAAAAGCTGTATCTCATAAAATGATAAAAAACCTGTCTCTAAATTACAGCAAACAACACCACTGCAGTCTAGAGATTGAAAAAAATGCAGATGAACAACCAAGCAGTGGGGGGTGGGGAGGCTAGAAGAAAATGTGAAGTACTGATTTACAACCTGTTAAGAAACGATAATGAATGCTGGCACAATCCATGAACAGGACATTCTAGACTCATTGTGAAGACTTATTTCAGGGGACCCTGCCAACAAAAACAAGTAATGCAGGTCTCAGCAATCTCTAGACTTCTTCCAATAAAGAGACATAATAATCAACGATATTATATTTCTGAGGGTTTTGTTCCTCTTTTTAAATAAATTCTATTACTGAAGTCATTCTTTGGTTTTCTGTTAAATCAAGACAGGAAAGTGTACAGTATCAAAAATCTTCTCCATGAAAGAGAGAACAATAGACAGGAAAAGGCAATTTCTCAGGAAAGAGAGGTGGCATACCGGATTGCTGGGTTTGGACAACAGAACAGCTTTATCAAAAGTGCTTTTGTCTCTTGTAATGCATATGCTGCAGTTAACAAGCCATAATTCAGAAAAGCAAACACATAAGTTGCTGGTTGGAATAAAACAGTAGATTTCCTTTCACATTACCATATGATATGAAACTGAATTCTAGACTATGGCTTGCAAAAAACCAATTTCCCCCACATTACAATGTTTTAACTACCAGCTACATCCTGAGAACTCCTTACTTTTATTTTACCTGAAGTGTAATATGCAGTTTCTGTTCATGCAATATATGATGAAATACATTAAATTCTACCTTGTAGTTTCATTACTCCACTCTATGTTGACATGAGTTAAAATTAAAAGAAGATGAAAATAAGAGGAGCCTGAATCTTCTAACATGCATGATCTCTCTGTTTTCTTTAAAGACTGTGGAAGAACTATTTATTCTTTTATATTTTAGCTCCATTTCCATAGCAGCACAACATGATCAATACTGAATTAAAGAGGAAATCCCTCAGGAAGGGTTCACCTCCCTTGGGTGTCTGGTCTACCATCTTGATTTATTGTAGTTTTGGCCAGGCTTCACACCAACTGCTATGTAATCATCAAATAAACTTGCTAAAAATATACCTGAAAAACGCTGAAAAGGATATCTCCACAGCCCCTAAATATATCTGTGCTTGTAATTATTGCTGAAGAAATTTCTGAAGAAAGAAACTTTTCTCTGATTATATACTATATTGGATGGCAAGATTATAGGGTTCTACATTTCTTCTGGCTGCAGAGAAATACGACACTGTTCTCCCAGCCTTAATTAATGCTTCTGTGCTGAACACATACATTATAGCTTATTGCTATAAAGTCTGTGAAAATGGACAGAAACTAGGTGAATCAATATCCTTACTTTAAAAGGATTTTTAGCTACATACAAATTTGGAAATTAAGCAAATGAATTATTTGATAGCACTTTGCAAAAAGATCAATTACATATTGCATTGGGCTCCTTTCCTGAACTATGCCTAACATAATATGAAGTCACAACTGTTGTTAGTCAGGCTGAGTCAGCAACAGCAATAGCAAGAATGGGATCTTAAAGCTAGAAGAAGCACTGCTCAAGTGATTCAATGGCTACAGATGAAACCTTTAAACATTGATTATTGAAAATTGCAAGACTGCAAATAGAGAACCAAAGCCTCAGTAAATTCGATATAAACGGAAACAATAATGCTACTTCTGTGAATCTATGCAACACATTACAAGTTACACCATATGCTATCCAAAGGAAGCTCAATTCAAACATTTCAGGAATACTAGGCATTTTGCTAACATTTGTCATTATACACTAAGTAACAAATGACTATGCCAGAAATTACTTACTGCTTTAAATTGGGATAGAAGTGGTTCCGATATGTCACGGAGAAAATTATATGGAGTGTTAATGTTCCTATCCTATCAGGAGAACAAGCCGACATTGTTAAACATCAGCTAAGCTGCCTCTGTTTAAAAAATCTATTTATTTGCAGTGCTTTAGAGTAGTGATTTTCAAACTGTAAGTTATAGAGCACAGAGCTCTATAACCACTGATTACTTCAAAAATTCCACAAGACATCATGGGGAAAACCACACTGAGTAAATGAAGTTTGTATATGCTAAATAGCATAGGCAAAAAATACAAAATTTCTAAAAGCAACCTTAGGTCCAGTAGGACACAGTTAGTTGTTCAGTATTTTCTGCAAATGAAAAGGGGAGAAAGTTATGATCAGAAGTGTAGCCTTTCTTGAACTTAAATTATTTACAAAATAATTTACACTCCATTCTTACAAAAGTTCCACTACCAAAAGGAATTTTAACTTCATGGATAACTGTTTGACATGTTGTCCTGGGTTCAGCTAGGATAGAGTTAATTTTTACAGGAATCTGGGAGGAGGGGGGTGCACAGCCAGGGCAGCTGACC